>NC_056733.1:721142919-721442919 GCF_019279795.1 Protopterus annectens
TTATCCATAAACCACATAAAATAATTACACTGTTTATAAAATGATTATCTTTTTCAATTCTGACAGCTGGGAGTATGATAGCATTACTGTAACACTAATTTATGGTCTGACACATATATCTGGATGTAAATAATCTTAAAATGTATGTGGAATATGTAATGACTATGACATTAACATTACAGAAATATGCATGATATTTTTTTTTTCATTACAATGCCCCTCCCCCACACACAATCTATTTCACTATCATTTAGAATTTTTTCAATCTTTCATTTTATTGCAACATTTATTCCTGCTTCATTATGTCCACCAGAATAGGAAGATAGATGGACCACAGTGGATCAGACCAGCATCCCCCACCATCTTCAGCAGAGGCACCCAGCACTTTTGTGTCACAACCTGGCAGGGCTGCCTCCACAATGCCTGCACTACCTGTATCACCTGTGTCAGGTACTTCTACCATAGCAGCTGATGCAGTGACCCCCACCATGAGTGGTGCTAGTCACCTGACAAGAGCTGACATGGCTACTGAAGGAGATTATGCAGAAGGGCCTTATTACCCCCACTGGTCATATGAAGAGAGTCCTGCAGCAGACTTCAAGGTCACTGCCATACCCAAATTGTCTGCAACAGGAGGCAGTGGCGACAATTCTGAGAGTAATGAATGGATTACCAGTGTGTTCACACCAACTGGGGATGCACCACTGAAATTTCATATTTAACACCAGTTATAGTGTTCCCCTCCCTCTTATGTCCATCACCATCCCATCTGTCATGTACGTCCTGTATGTCTATGCCTGCTACCTAACCTAACCTATCCTAATCTTATATACCCACCCCTGTTCTTCCTAAATATCTTTGCCAGATGCTCCTCTCCCTCTTAAAAAAAAGGGCAACAATCCTGTAAAAAAAAAATTACTCTCTAAGTATAAGACTCCACTTCTCCTAATTTGTGTGTTTTACACACCTGATTTGGTCAAACTGGTCTCACAACATTTTTCAACAAATCACCAAAGTACCACCACGACTAGGAATAACAAGTTTATAGTTGCAGTCCCTTTATTCAATAAAATAGCAAGCGCTTTCGGGTTTTAACCAAGCCCTTCATCAGACATATAACTAATGACACTTATCAAGGCATTTAAATACAAAAAAGGCACCAAAAAATACATTAAAAATCTCATTTAAAATCTCAGTAAATACCATTTTGGTCCACTAGATGGTGGTAAAGACAAATAAATCTTTCAGTGGAATTACTGGGAATACAGATAGACTTTAAAGTCAGCTTTATTCTAAAAAGTATAATGGATACATTCTAAAAAACACATATATATACCTAGACACAAAATTACTTTCAAAATTGTTTAAATATATGCATGCATAATATGCATATCAGAAAATTCAGCATACAAAATATAAATATTAAAAAAATATATATATATATTAAAATCATTACTAATAGACTTTCAAAAAAAAAAAAAAAAATATATATATATATATATATATATATATGTATATATGTGTAATATACATAAAGAATTCATCATATGAAATACACATATATGTCTAAAAATATTACTAATACATTTATATATATATATATATATATATATATATATATATATATATATATAAGTACATAGATAGTCATGATAAGCTATATATATATATATATATATATATATATATATATATATATATATATATGTATGGCACATGTGATGCATAAATAAATAAAAGCATACATACATATATACACAAAAAATATATATAAAAATATATATATAAAAAGAGTATATATATATATATATATATATATATATATATATATATATATATATATATAGATAGATATATATGTATACACAAGTATGTGCAAATGCATACATACATATTAATATGCAAACAAGAAAAATAACATAGACATAAACATCCATATACTCATAAACTCTATCCCCCGGATTCACTAATCCTCCGTGTAAGACTTACTCTTACTCGGAGGCTGCAGTTGAACGGTTTGACGTCAGCGTGCCATGAATATTCATGAGGGCACGCTAACTCAACCGTAACTTTTACAAGGAATGAGTAGGAAAGCAGGGGGTGTGTCCGACTGCCAAGCAGTCTAAATGTGCACGCCCTGCAAGGTTTTAAAAAGCATAATGTCAACACACAAGAGCGAGTTCGCCCAAATGTACTTGCACCCAACACCACACTCCCTGACACTAAACCCCCATCACACTTATATAAAGTAAAGAATTATATTTTTATTTTTAAATCCATGATATAGCTGCCCGTATTTGCACGTGTGTGCACGGGTGTGCCCACTGCTTAGCTAGAGTTAGCAATTCTGACAAGGAAGAGCATAAGAAAGAATGTTTATGCAAGTCGCACCAAATTGCAATAGCAAAATGGTAGAGCGTATGCACAAAGAGAAGGCATTCACGGTTCGAGTCACACCACTCCCCTTCTTATTTATGTTTTAAATCAGTATTTAAATAATACCAGACATATATGATAAAAATCCTATTAAAAGCAGTGACATGGCCAATGTATCAGTGAACAAAATATATATTTTTAAAGTACCCAGATATATAATAGCCTGCTGTTAAGCAACGCTTTACACAGCTAAATACAGGTGCCCATAGTTTAATAGCACTTTACCCAGCTAAACAGAGTTGCCCATAGTTTAATAGCGCTTTACCCAGCGCAATAGAGTTGCCCAAAGTTTAAAAGCGCTTTATCCAGCTAAACAGAGTTGCCCATAGTTTAATAGCACTTTACCCAGCGCAATAGAGTTGCCCAAAGTTTAAAAGCACTTTACTCAGCGCAATGTGTTTGTGCGGACATGCGCGCTGCGCCAACCAGGGCACTGTAGGGCACAGTGGAGCAACGTAGAGCTAAGTTGCTTAAACGCAGCCACACCCTCAGCCTGTCTAGACAGTATTAAAATAAAACAATGACAAGGTTCAAACCCAGGACCCTGTGCATCATAATCAAAGTACAGAACCACTAAGCCATGACAACATAGGGGGAAGCAGCCACCATTAACATTCATATACTTACGAATGGTAGTCTAACCATTACTAAGCAGGTCTGCAGTCAGCCGAGAATTTTACAAAATGGCCAGTCACAAAAAAGTGCGGGAAATGCGGCATATTTAAGCCCCATAGGCAGGAATACTCGTCATAACTGATTGTAGCACACATTTTCAGTCAGAATGGCAGGTTTAGGAGAGGGTACATGCTTCCGAGCGCAACGTTGGGGCATCGAGGAGTCCAAATACATGGTGTGGCTCCTTGTCCACCGTCACGAGTCAAGACTCCTGCAGGGCCAGTTCCAAGGGACGGAGTACAAGGCAGAGGCTTGGAACTGGTTAGCTCGTGACCTCACCAGTGCCACAGGCATTCCCCGGACTGGTGAGCAGGTCTGTCACCACCATGCAGACCTGAAGAGACGAAAGCAGGACCGCCTGAACCAGTGGATACAGGAGGCCTGTGGGATGCAGAATGCCCCACAACTGAGTATGTAGCCATGGAATGCAGTATGTAAGAATTGATAATGGAGTATGTATAATGGATAGGTATGTCTCAATACCCCTTCATTTACTTTACAGCTGCAGGTGACGGTGTTATGAATCAGCAAGCCTTTGCTGATAGGCTGCTAAGGTTGCACCACCAGGCAGGTTAGTGATTATTCTGCATGCATTGTTATATAAAATATTTTTTGAGAGCATGAAAGAATGTGTTGTAGTCCAATAAAACAGCCATAGAATTGCCTGAATAAGTCCTCTGCATGTACTGCCAGATAAAAACATCAGAGAGGCAGAAAAAGAGTGTAGTAACCCATTAAGATAGGTAACATATGTCTGGAATAATATCTCTGCAGGCACTTTCATATAACATAAGTGAGTGAGCCTGAAAAAAGATTGTTCTAACCTATTAATAAAGGTATAATATGTCTTGAACATGTCTGCCATAAGCACTGTTAAAACAAATAAAGCAGTGAGCCTGTGGAAAAGTGTGCAATGTCATTAATAAAGGTCTAAAACCCAGAGTGTGTCTGTGTCACAGAGTCTGAAATGTTGTTGTACCCTTGCAGTATACAAACAGTACTGTTTGAAAATGTGCTGGCAACCCAGAGTTATGCAGTCCCATATAAAGTGGGTGATGGAAGTGCTAGTAGCTGTGAAACATATATACAGTCCACAATAGTCAGTTACTGGCTGGCATGAATAAGTAAACCTGGCACACGTGTAGCATGTAATTATTCACCAGAAATGTGAGTGTGCGTCAAGAAATGCAGGGTTCTGTACAAATCGAAGTGAAAATGTCATGTGAAAACATCACAGATATGTAGATAAAGAAATATAAATGCAAACAAGAAATATGTAGCAATAACATCTGCATCCTGGACAGTTAGTATGTCAGATATAGGTCAGGCATATATTGAACTAGCCAAACCCATGACACAACCTAATGTATGGTGGCAAGTGTAATAATACAGGTAGGGGATATAGACTTGCAGCCACTGGGAATGTAGTGTAGACTAAAAGGTCATCATAAGATGTTAACCAAGGTTTTTTTTTACACCCTAATGTATGTGCATAAACCGCGCAATTTCACACCTCAATGGGTATGTGTAACCTTAAATATTTGTTGGGGCATATGTCCTATTGTTTTATAAATATTTGCATTGATGTTGATGCATGTGCCCTGTTCAAACACCACGTTCATGGTGGCCTGTTGCTACCAAACATCCCTGCATGATGTTGGAATATCACTGTCGTTCAATATATGCATGTGTTATGCTTGCTGTTCAACTGTTGGAACCTTGGTGTGTTGGGTTAATGGGAATATTACTGCATGCTGTTACAACTAATCTGGAATGCTGTTGTTTATGTTATAATTAAACACACCTAATCACAGAACGTATGGGAAGGCTTGTCCCAGCGGACCCACCTGTCCCTCCTCAGTTGGTGAGTGCACCTGGCACCAGCAGCTCCGGTGCCCAGCCCGGGCTCTCCTCCTCTGTTGGTCCTGTGCCACCTTCGGGTGGAAGTGCTGCAGGGGATGGGGCTCACCCCCCCCCCGTGCAAGCATGGGCAAAGAAGGGCCACCTGTCACCCTTCGAAGGGTCCGGGCTGTGGTGAGTAGGGAGATCCAGCGTTCAGTCGCTGATCCCTTACGCCAGCTTGAGGCAAGAGTGGCACATCTCTCGGGTGAGCCTGGCCATCCTACTCAGCCCCCAGCATAGCCACCCTCGGGGCTGTGAAGGTGCAGTGGTGACTGCCCATGGGTGGGGATCTCAGTCCCACTGTTACCATCTGTGGGCTCATGGGCTTACGATTTCCAGACAACCTTCCCCGTCAATTGTGTTCACCCACCCCATGTGTCAAACTCCGCCCCTGTATGCGTCTTGTTTGTCTTGTCTGTTTACTTCCCCAACCTAGCTCCCCAAATATACCTACATCCTCTACCTCACATTTCACTCTCACCTGAAAAAAAAATTTAAAAAAAGGGCAATCTGTTCGCACAAAATAATTATGTCCCATACATAGCTGGACATGTAAACTGATAATTCTACTTGGCGGTACAACATATTTTGTTGTCCTCATCCCTCTCTCAGGGGTGGAAGGTTTCAAATTTCACACCAAATGTCATACATATGCACAGCTGTTGCTGGTAAAGAAATGGGCAGCTATGGACCTTCCCTACACCCATCCTGCACATCTCGAGCTGGTTTCCCTACTGTCTTTCCCTCTTTGTGCCCCCCTTTTCACCACTTTCCTATCTCCCCATTTTCTTTTCTTTAAAAGAAATTAGCGCGAGGGTTAGCAGGAGTAAGCACTTTTAAGTAGTAGTTAGCGGGGGTGCGCGAGTGTCAGCTTGTGTGCGCTTAGCTAAGCATTGCTAAGCGTCACGCAAACCCACGCAAACCCGCTTACAACTGCTTAAAAGTGCCTTAGTCACTCTGTATGACAAGGCCCTTGTACTGCTCAGCAGCAAAAGAAAAAACTTTGTCAGTCACGAACCCGGGACCTTAGATTCACCCATCTGCATGAAGTACCGCTACACCACAGCAGATATACAATAGCTTAGTGCTGAAAGCAATATATCATTCATTACCATGAGTGAATGTAAAGAGAAAATAGGAATGGCATAACACAAATCTTGTTCTGTGGGCCTTAACCAGCAGGTGTTGTGGAATTGCATGACATGACTGTGAAAAGAGAATCAGCCATGCTAGTAGGGAATAAGGTTACAGTAGCAGCTTACAAACCCCACACAGTATCAGAGCAGGATAAACACTGGCATATTTGCATAGGTCACAGGCCAGACCTCCCAACAGTGACTGCTCTACAGTGATGACCCTGATTTGTAAACAAATGTTAGCTGTGCCCCTCTGACTCCCTGTGAAATGTACTAACAGTAGGCAGACAAGTGTTGAATCTCATTGAGTGACAAATGTCAATAAGTGAGAGTAGACACTGCTTGCACATCAGAAAAAGTGTAGTAATACATATGCTCTGAATCCCCCAATGTTTGAACTGCAAAATGTCTGAAATATATCACAGGTGTATCCCAGTTATTTGTACCTTTCCCTGAGGCTTTTCAAATATATACCTGAGAGTATCTGAGGCCTGGAAGAGTCAGAAACACACAGGCATATCAGCTTGTCTGCTGTTACACACTCTGCAAATTGCTGTAGAATGAATCCCACAAGCATGCCCTTATGTAGAAGTACAACTCAGAAATATCAAAGGATGTAGCCATGTACCGCTAGCAACCACCTGTGACAATGCCATTGCTCAGGTGCTGAAAAGACTGCTGTGGTGCACAGTCAAAGAATACTAGGCTGACCTCTGTCTACCATCTGGATATGTCCACAGGTGGGAGCTACTCAGACAGACTACTAGCCTTTATAGACTTACAGGTACACAGCAACTTTGCATGTTCAGTAAGATAAACATCACACGATAATAAATAATGCACTCTGCACTTCTGCACCCCTACCGAAAGGTACTATATACCCATGTAGTCAGGCACAACCAAGGGTGTAGGTATTCATACACAGTAGTGAAATATGTCGAGTTGTCCTGAGCAGACTGTGCTAATGTCAACACAAACCACAAACTGTTAAGAAGTGAGTAACGTACTAATCACAGTGTAGCAGTTCACAAACAGTGCATGTGCCTGATATTCATAATTGGTAGTACAACATAATTAGTTGTCCTCACCCCTCTCTCAGGGGTGGAAGGTTTCAAATATCCCTCCTAATGTATTGCATATGCACAGCTGTTGTTGGTAAAGAAATGGGCATCTATGGAACCTCTCCACACCCATCCTGTACATCCTGAGCTGGTTTTCCTACTGTCTTCCCCGCTTTGTGCACCCTTTATCACCACATACCTATCTCCCCATTTACTTTTCTGTCAAAGAAATGAGTGCAGGGGTTAGCAGGGGTGAGCAGTTGTAAATAGTAGTAAGTGGGTTTGCACTAGTGTACGCATGTGTGCGCTTAGCTTAGCATTGCTAAGATATGATAAGCTAAGCCAAGCTTGGCGTAGTATTGCTAAAATAAAATAAGCTAAACTAAGCTTAGCTTAGCATCGCTAAGCGTCATGCAAACCCGCACAAACCCGCTTACTACTGCTTAAAAGTGCCTTAGTCACTCTGTATGATGAGACCCTTGTACTGCTCAGCAGCAAAATAAAAAACCTTGTCAGTCCCGAACCCAGGACCTTGGAATAGGAAAGCCTTAGGAATACATTGCAATAACTACTGTTGTATGCCAGTTAATTCTCTAATTCAAAAAGAAAGTACATACTCCCATGTATCCAGTGTTAGCATTAGGAGGTGTGAGTAAACCTACACACTGAGAAGAGTGTACTGGAAGAAGCAACAGTCAGGTTTCAGTACAACATGCATTTCACTGGCTACAACCCAGCTTCAGATATGAGACATATACCAACCTTCTGACTGAGACAACAGTGTCCACAGCAAACAAGCATGGTCCCCACCTTGCAAAACTGAAAGGGCTATGCCTACCTAACCTATTATTTTATAGCAGTGTCCTGAAATCACAGTGAGAACTGCAATTACCACACAGCAGGTTGCATGCAATTACTAAATGGTGGGCACCAATTGGTGCAGAGGCCATCACATGCACATGTGCAGATACCTAGAAAAGCAGCCTGTATCTGCTGTCCACACATGCAATAATATCATTGCAACAACTGGGAGAGAGAGAGAGAGAGAGAGAGAGAGACAGACAGAGGCAGACAGACACAAACAGGCAGAAGGAGACAGACGTTGAAAACAAACAGCAACACACAGAGGAAACAAAAACCACAAAAATAAAAAATAAAAAAAATAAATAAAAAATAAAATAACAACACCTACAACAGACGGAGGTGAGGAATACAAAGGTAAGGTATTTAACAGATATGTATTTGCTGACATCCGAAAGATGTGTCTGAAGTCTGTATCTATACGTACATGCACATTTACATAGGGCAAGGGACATACTGCAACTGTTAGTGAAGGCTGGACATAAGTATGTTGTTGAAGGCTGCTATGTGCACATATGTATGTAGGTTGTAGTGTGTGGCATTGCAGAAAGCAAGCAGTGCCGGTATATGTCATGTGATGTTAAACACTGTGGGACTAAGCTACAGGCAGTGAGGCCTGCAACAGCTATACGGCCTGAGGACAGCAGAATGCATTCTGCACAACATTGTGCAATAGTATTACATAACCGTATGTCTCACAACTGTTGCATAATTGACATCCCCACCATGAAAGGTGGGCAGTATATGTGCCTATATATGCAGCTATATGTACAGCAATGGATGTTTACATGTATGTGTATATATACACGTATATATATATATATATATATATATATGTGTGTGTGTGTGTGTGTGTGTGTGTGTGTGTGTGTGTGTGTGTGTGTGTGTATAGATATATATATATATATATATATATATGGATACAGTTAGATTTATATGGATATATATCGATAAATATAGATATATATCAATATATATGGATATATAGATATATATAGATATATATGGATATATATGGATATATGTAGATATATATAGATATGTATAAATATGTATGGATATATATGGATATGTATGGATATGGATAGATATGGATAGATATGGATATAAGTATGTATGTGTGTATATATATATATATATATATATATATATATATATATATATATATATATATATATATATATATATATATATATATATGTATATATATATGAGAGAGAGTGAGGGAGACACGGGGTCATATGTACTGCAACAAACAGGTGCGTGTTGTCCAAGGCATGGACTGAACACCAGTGTTGATACTGCAGTGCCATACCCCATTCCAAAACACCTTACGCAGTAACTGCCACATAGGTGGTAGCCTGCCTAACACTGATGGTGTCAGAAGGGTACATGGGACACAGGTGGACAGTAGGCTCTCCTTTGATAATCACAGTGCCACAGTAGTAATGTAATCTATCTCGTGGTACGTGTCATCACAAAAGGTGTGTCATCTAGGGAAATATAGGTCGGTGTTCCCCTCTACTCATCACAATGCCCCATGTGGTATGTACCTCACATGACAACTACAGCAAGTGGAAAGGACACAGACATACCTAACAAAGAGTAATACTGCCCTCAAACACATGCCCTATGCAGACTGACTCACAAACCACAGCTAGAGTGCATTGCATACTGCCCACCCAGAGGTTACCACTGCCGGACATACAGAGGTATGTCACACCCATAGCAGTCGGCCAACCACCATGACAACACCGCACAATCCCTCCGGGCTACATGACCTAGGGCCCTAGTCCTTGTCACCTCACTAAACAGCACATGCTGGAGGTACAGGTTTCTATCCACAAATATGCCATACTCTGGACTAAACCACCCAGCATGAACAAACAAGGATCCTCATTAGCAGATATCATACATACCCCTGATGATTGTTTTGGAGATAGGTAATATACCCTGGGAGTCACCTCTGTGTATCCGGTTGACAGGAGCAAGTGAAATCACATTACATGTGTGTGAAAGGCCAGGGTAGCATAAGGCTAGGCTGCTCTATGCCCTAGGGTCAATAGTGTATTACCTACCTATGACACAATTCACACACACACATGTACTCAGTGCAATACCTGCTACGTGAGGTGGAATGAGTGTGACAGTGACTGTGTGCAAGGTTTGTAAAGGTGTGATAGCTTAGTGTGAGGTTGTGTCTGTCATGGTAGTTTGTGTCCTAGGTGTGAGTCCGGAGAAAGATGTGTCAGTTATCGGGATGCAGACATAGTAGGATGGCATATGTTGTGACGTAGTTCCTTGTGTACGACTGTGGTGTCCCAATGTAGGCTGAAGCAATACATGTATGCTCAGTAAGTGGTACTGCTGGTGACTCCAGCTCACATATGAACTGTTGTACTACCTGAAGCTGTAGGCCTAAACAGCACAGTATGGTGTATGTTCACAGTCCCTGGTAACACAGTCGTGTGTTTCCTGTAGTCTGCACAGATTACATTCCACAGGCATAGGTATCTGTAAGTAGGGGCACACAGTACTATAAGGTACACAGGTAAAGCTCATCTGTGTTGGCATACATCTGTGTGTTGTATGTATGTCTGATGTGTGTTTAATGATGCCTGTACCATGCCCGCAATGACATGTGTGTTACAGGGTATGTGTGTGTACCTAGCAACATGTATACTCTGTTACAGCAGTATGCCAGCTATATTAACAACCATGCACATATGTTAGGTAGGGGTATGGCATCAAAGACAAGGGTGGTTTACCGGTAATACTGTAAATGTACATGACGTTCATTGCATTGGATGACATATTTATTCATGCATTAGCATGATATATACCCCTGGGGCGAGGTTGGGCATTGTATCCCAAACAGTGTGCCGACTACTGGTGTATACTGGTCTTTTATATGGAGTGTTGCAGGCACTGTCTGCCAGTTGTGGGCTGAGCACTGATATGTGGTATTGAATGTGTGTATCCTCTGATAGACAGATTGATGCTATATATGGCAGTTAAGTGATATCTGTACTTCATAATGTTAAGTGGGCCACATGACATGCTCACACATATCTTTTAATTGTCGTCCAGGGCTATGGCTCATCAATGTAATCCATCGTATTCAGCTGCGGAGGAGCAGGAAATTTTGAACAGCCTGGTGCAGCACTATAACCTGCTTTTTTCCAGGGCCAGCCAGCACCAGCATGACCGTACTGCACTGTGGCAAGACCTTGTTCACCGGGTAAATGACATAGGCATGCATAACCAGACATATGAGCAGGTACACCATCACTGCAGTGATTTAATTAGACATGTCCGGCGGCGTGCGTCTGATATCCATAGGCAAGAGCTTGCCACAGGTGGTGGGGTGGCCATACATCCCCCCTCACCAGAGTGGAAGAGCTTAGTGTGGTGGTTCCTGGCCTACAGCAGCAACAGTGTCACACATGTGTCATCATGGAGGCCGGAGCCACCCAGCATGATGACATGGAGCGTGCAGGTAATATGCCCTAGCCGTAGACTACCGTTACCTGTATTGTTAGAGTATGTATATGTGAGATGTGTACTGAGTGTTTAGCAGTTGTGCTGCCTAACCTGTGCAATACTGATATTTGGAATAGTATCCGTACATCTGTGACTGTTGACTGTTGTTTCACTGTCGTTTAGCACACTCACAGTAGCAATGCCACAGTTGTGGCCACTGACAAACTGTATCATATTCATCTAGGTCCCTCTGGTGTGACAGCAGGGCAGACAATACATGCTGGTGAGTGTGTTAACACTTTAATATTGGTAATGACATGTGCATGTCATAGGTGAGGTGTAGGCTATGTACACGTAACACACCTGCGCATAATGCATGCTGTACATGTTTGCTGTGAGACATCAATCATCTCAGTAAAATCAGTAGCTGCCTCAATCACATGCAATGCACAGTGCAACAGACACAATTGTGGCAACACTGTACTGCACATTGGATATGCATAGTTGCTACAGCTGTACACAACAGAACACGTTTATCATACGCAGTACACGAAAACATGCTACATTTCGCATTACCACACACCCGCTGTAAGGTCACACTTCAGTATACCACATGTCATGCACACACACATGATGTACTTCAGGGGTAGAGGCCTATCATGGGGCTGTGCAACACTCTGCAACACATAACACAGTCATGTTAGGCAATGCTCCCTAATGGGCACCCCCCCACACCCATGTACAAGGTGGCTGTGTAATTGTGAATGTAGCCACGGCACTGCAGTTCAGGTACAGCATGCTAGGCGGTGGTCTTGCACACATTAGTAGCTGTGAGTGACCACAAGATGCATGTTGATGATGGCACAGGGTACTACACCCCATCCAGTTACAGTGACCACAGTACTACTCATAGCAGTCATTGCTTTGCACCTCAGTGTTGTGTGTGTGCAAACATATGCACCTATACACAATATGCATATCATGTTGTCTGTGTGCTTACATATGCCAGTATACACAATATACACAGCAGTCACCATCCACACAAAGTGTCACATATATGTCCTGGAATGCTAGTGGGTGTATAGGTCACTTGACACACATTGGGTATGTGTGGTGTTTAATGTTGCAGTCGTGTAGCATGCCATGCCATGTCTGGCACCCACATATCTGCAATATGTCCCACACTCACCATAACCACTGTTCACTGGCCATGTCGAGCATTGGGATTCCTTCACATCAACATGCACCGCACATCCCATGTATGTACATAGCATGCATGTGCTACACCCGTGCCCACCATTATCTGCTATGGACACAGACACTGAACTCAGACATGGATATCTATGTGTCACACAGATAACACATGCAGCCATGGCATGTATACTTGAGAGTGATGGTGCACAGGGCATTGCAGAACTGATAATACCTGCACAGCAATGTTGTGTCCATGTACACATTGTGTTCCAGGGTGTAGCCAATCACTGAACAACTACACAGTTGCATCAAAGCCATGTATACTGCCATTTAATGGGGATGTCTACACTTGCACTGCATGGTCTTGTGCAACACATATTCTGCATGCTGACACGTGTGTGATGACTGTCTACCTTGTGATACTGACACCCAACTTCACCCACTATTGAGTATGTGTTGGATTGCTGGTATGTGTGTGTATGTGCTGTAGTGAGGTGTGTATTAGTGTTCATGTGTGCATGTGTGCATGTGTGCATGTGTTCATGTGTTCATGTGTCCATGTGTTCATGTGTGCATGTGTGCATGTGCATGTGTGCATGTGTTCATGTGTTCATGTGTCCATGTGTATATGTGCATTTGTGCATGTGTGCATGTGTTCATGTGTTCATGTGTCCATGTGTGCATGTGTCCATGTGTGCATGTGTGCATGTGTGCATGTGTTCATGTGTCCATGTGTGCATGTGTTCATGTGGGCATGTGTGCATGTGCAGACCGTAAAGTGTGTTTCCTGTCTTCCTCTCACAGGTGCTGATTTAGGGGTTGGCAAAAGCAGCAGGCAACCTGAAGCCACTGCCACGATTAGTGGTTATGATGACATATGTATATTGGCACAGGAAGATTTGACAGGGTCTGTCATTGGTCCGCCAATCGACAGTACACAGCATTCAACCCCATCTATGCGCACACTCATACTGTCAATACATCCCTTACCACCAATGGCCATAGGCGAGGGACAGCATACAGTTGGCATTGACCAGGAGAATGTGGTACCCATGGCACTTGCATCCCCTCACAGCAGCCATAGCCATAGACCTGGAATGGTACCACATAGGTGGAGGTCCAGGGATTCTCGGGGGAGCACCACTGGTCATATTGCCCCTGGCAGGTGTGCCCTCACAGGTCTTATGACAACCGGTATGTTCCGGGCTGTAATGCAGGCTCAGGCACATATGGAATGGTACACCAGGCAGGGACTTAGGGCACAGAGGGCACATTACACTGCTATCAATGACAGCATCCATGACCTTGCCAGTGCCATCCGGACTTACACCGAGGTCATTGATAGCCGTTGGGGGGAGACATTAGATGCCCTCCACAACATGTCTTCCATGAGCCAGGACCATGTGGGATGGTTGCGACGTCGACACGGATGTATGCCAGCAACAGCAACAGCTGGCAGTGGTCCCGGATGGCCCACAGTTCACAGCCGCTCCCATAGTGGCAGTACCAGCCCCAGCCTGTCCATTGACCATCCCAGTAGACCATGTGCATGTGGCTCTGGCCAGTCCCAGCAGGGACATGGATCCAGTCATCATACCTCTGCCTCTGATGACAGTACCCAGGCAGGGTTGGTACCCGATACTGTCCGTAGCACCCCTGCCAGGCACAGGTACTGTGTCCGTGGCCAGAGACAGTGATCTGTACAGCCTAGCAGGTACAGTCTGTGGCTGTCCCACAAACTACCGTATATGGCAGCCACATGGTGGAGCTGTGTGCATGCAGACACACACACATTAACCAAACAACTAGGGCTCACACATACACACACACATTACATCAGCATTGGCCCATGCTGTACTGTTGTCCCTCACACACACACACACACACACACACACACACACACACACACACACACACACACACACACACACACACACACACAGACATGTCGATTGGATGGGTCAATGTCAGGCTCTGGCTAACAACATAACACCCTGTGCATATGATGATACCTGTGTCGCCTCCTGTCATCTGCATCATTGACGGAGGGACAGGCTAACATGGTGCTGATGCACAGGGTGACACTACAGCAGTGTGGCAATAATAGCAAGTTGTCAACAAGGAAGTGTAACGACATCCTTGTAGGTATATCTGAGCAGACATTATGCATCAAAGCTCTGATTGTCAATGTAGCATTGTTTACACCACTGTTAGGTCTGAGTATGTATTGTCCACCCATGTGCCACTTGGCTGAAGTGTAATGTGTTACCAGCATGTGTTAGTGAGTGGACAGTATGTGCGTGATGTGTGCAGTACAGATTAGCAAGTGTACATCTGTGAATATGGTGGGTGTGCACTGTCTGCATGTACGTGCATAGTGGACACATTTGACGTGTGGCATACCCTGTCGTACACATTGTTAACATCTCATAGAATCTTTCAATGGCCAGTATGCATTCTACTACAGTTATGTACTAACATGGGTAGACGTGTGTATGATATGGGTTGACACTATGCTGTGGGTGATACCGTTAATATCTGTCAATGATTTGCAGTCTGGTAGTATACACAACCTCAACAGCATGACTATAAGCAATCATCGGATGATGTCCTGACAAATGACACACAGTAGTAGGGAACCCAGTAACAATTGGATCCTTCCGGTGCTACACTATAACACTAACCAGTGGTAATGACCGCCACCCATTCCTGTGACCACACCTGTTTGGCATATAGGCCCCTTAGGTACATGCAAACACACTAGGGATGTGTCCATCCAATACTGGAAATGCATGGATTGGCCTACAATGCATTCCCTGGATGGGACGTATATCCTACACAAGGGCATCATACAAACAGATACAGGTTGTCTGATACATGCTGTATAGCAGTAAGACGACTATGGCATAGTCATCCTCATGTACTATACATACTATCCCATCAGTACCACACAGGTGATAGCCCTCAACATGTATGTTGGGTACCAATGTGTACATACAGCCTCATGTTATGTCATGTGTCCCTTGGTATCCACATATCCATAGGTATTGTGGAGTCCCAAGGTGTATAACATAAGACATTATAGGCCTGAATGCATATCCACAAGGCAGTCGTACACCTATAAAGACTGTCCATTCTTGGTAGTCTTTGTTGTGTATGACCATGTCTGACATATACCCTAGGCATATACCCTCACTCACACTACTCTTAAGTAACTGTCATAGGTGTGTGTGCCACAGATGACCTTGGCCACAGAACACGACAGTGGATGGCCTTGTCTCATACATACAAATGTGACCTATTATCTGAGAAGCAGCGGCACAACCTGTCAATGGAAACGACTGTATTCATATAGTATGCAGGCTTCACACCTATGTACTGATTGAGGGGACATGTAAACATATATATTTGCCACGCAGATACCTGATGTGTGCAATGCACTTACTGTTGTAATCATACTATGTCATACCATAGTAAAAGCAAAACTCACACCGCATTGACCAACAGGGACACACACACACACAGTCAGCATTTGCAGGATTCAAACCCCTACCTAGCTATGTTATGATACTAGAGAGCGATGCATTAACACAACATGATATCTACTTTACTGGGTGGTTTTCCTTCTCTGGCTGTATTTGTAGGATGGTGACATCATCAGTCCTTCCAAAGAGGAATGTACCTCTTTTAGTGTGTTTTCCCAGTCTCCAAAAAGGGCACTTCTTTCAAAGACAATTGCACACATACACCTCCCTCACTCACTGTTTGCAGGATTCAAACCCCTACCTTATTCTGTTATGATAGTACAGGGAGATGGATTAACATGGTGCACTATTGGCATTACTGGCTAGTGTCCCTTCTCCTGCTGTATTTGTAGGATGGTGACATCATCAGACTTTCCAAAGAGGAATGTAGCTCTTTTAGTGAGTTTTCCAGGTCTCCAAAAAGGGCACACCTCTCAAAGGAAACCACACACATTCACACCTCCCCACACACACTGCTTGCAGGATTCACACCCCTACCTAACTATATTATGATATTATAGAATGATGCATTAACATGGCACGCTATCTGCTTTATTGTGGTTTCCTTTCTCTGGCTGTATTTGAAGGATGGTGACATCATCAGTCTTTCCAAAGAGGAATGTATGTCTTTTAGTGTGTTTTCCCAGTCTTCAAAAAGGGGACTCCTCTCAAAGGAAACTGCACACATACACACACCCCCACAATCACTGTCTGTAGGATTCAAACCCCTACCTAACTACGTTATGATATCAGAGAGAGACGCATTAACATGGCACACTATTTGCTTTACTGGGAGGTTTTCCTTCTCCTGCTGTATTAATAGGATGGTGACATCATCAGACTGCACATGGTGATGTGTGTACACTTTGTTTTTTGCCATTCCAGGAATGGTCCATGTGGGTCAGCAGATGTCAACAGCTTGAACAAGACCTCAGAATCCTTACCTTGTGTGATCTATCTGTGGACACATTGACATTCCTTCATATGTCAACACATATTTATGCACAGCTTGTTGGTTTTGTGGATACTACATGTGTCTGGGATGTTGATTAAGGGCTATTCAACGTCTATGTGACACATGTGTAGATGTGTTCATTGATGTGGCTGCCTTGCAAACAGTCTAGCATGTTTGGGAAACATGATCTGCACATGAACATACCACAGTTGGTAGGGTTGTGTGTATGTCAGCTTCCAGTAGCTCTGTTTATGACTGCAACCATGATGGACTCCATGACCTTGCAGATCAGACTTCATAGGCGTACTGGACTTGACTTCCCATGGTGTGTTGTGTACCAACATTTGTGGGGAGTGCCATATGTAGCTGTGACACATTCAATGGTTCCACATCCTGTGTAGGGGGTGAGGCTCAGCTGACTGTTCAGGTGCATGATCTGTTTGTTCTGTAGTTTGTGCATGACACATATTGGGAATCAATGTATTCCACTTGCTGCCATGCTTTTGGCAGTGGGGGTAGCTGCTCATCCATTCTACATGTGATATCTCCTGGTATGATGATATGGACTATTGTCAGTGGGAAGTGGGTATGTACATATGGGCCTGTCTGTCATGATGTTGGCATTGTCACTCAGGTACAGTTGGCCCTAACTCAGGACATATATGGGTGTACATTGCTATTTATGACATAGCTGATGGAGGTGTCATGATTCAGTCTGGACTCCTTCTCAGCTACTCTTTACAAAACACCAACAAACAAAAGCACTAATCCCTGTTATACTCTTTTACATGCTTAACACCCTACTGATCCTTTGTGATCAGGCTACAGAGTATGTCATGATAATATCCTGGCATGTCCAGGAGTCGGGTTCGTGTGTACTCTCCAGTCCAGCTGGTGGATATTGTGATATTGACACAATGTCACATCTGCTTCATGTACACAGACAACCCTCTCCTCCTCCGGAAAAACCCAGATATATGTGTGGGATGCACCTATATAGACATACAGGGTGCTGAACTCTCTCGACCCATGACTGGCAAAGTCTATCAGGTGGTGAAGGTAACCACACACACCACATATCAGTCTCACATATCCTCTAGCAACAGCACTCAGTCCACATTATCACACATAGACATACTCAGATGCTGTAATTGTACTCGACCTAAGCTGCAGAGACCTCCAAAGCAGACACACACACACCTGCTACCCCACTACAATACCCACATATCACATAGTTCACAATGTCAGTGTGCCACACAGTCACTGCCCTTCAGGCTAAACAACACACCTAATACACTTGTAATAGATGACACTTATTGTCAGACACACTGACGCACCACTCACCAGCCCTAACAAAGGAATAGTCACTTTGGGCTGTGTGTTGGGTGCCAGGATCTGCCACATAACACAGGCAGTCAGGTCACTCCAAAGCAAGTACAGGACTGGCACCATCATTGTCCATGCTATAACCTCAGACTTTACTCCCTGGACCACATGACATGATACATGGAGGAACACTCTGATCATGTAGTCCAGGCCAGTATGACCCTGACCTTATCTAGCATCTTACACCCACCAATTATGATGTCACAGTATACCGATACACATATCACATTTAAAAGTTGCCTAACAAATTTTTTTAATTCATAGGGGATACAGTGCCTGTCAACCTATGGTGACATGCTCAACATGCCACATAGCTTCACTATGGACAGCTTGCACCTGTCACCCTTGGACTTTGGAATGCTGACTAAGGCTCTTGCTACCACCATAGTGCCTTCTTTAAGCAGGGCTCAGATGACAGACCCACCTCCGTAGACATTACAGGTAAAATGAAACTGAATGGTAATGCTGCTCAACAACAGTTGTATTAACCTCATACTGCGGCCACTCAGGACTCTCCTCAGTATGGAGGATAGCGTTATCTGTGCACTGACAGACGCCTGGTTCAGGCTCGCTTATGCACACCAGTACTACCAGGTTATGTTTCATACCATGCTGTCTGACAACAAGACTTGGAACAGACAACACAACTAGGGGGACTATCCATATACATCACAGATACACACACCTCCAGGTTAGTAGCACTGCACAAAGCATCACAGACCATACATATACAACTACCATTGTGCAATACTGCCTTTCAGTTTGTTGCCTGCTACAGAACACACTCCCAAACCCAGGAACCACACTCGGCTTTCGTGGGAACTATGAAGAATATGAAGGTCTCCACAAACACCATTATATTGTGTGACTTCATATACACAAATATTGACTGGGGATACTTCTCAAGCCCCGACACCCTCACCCAACAGTCACTACAATTTGTAGACTCATATGCTATGGCACAAACAGTCAGCACAGCCACAAGGGGGAATACATATTGGACCTGATCATCACCAACATGGGGACTCTATGTTCCACACCAGCGTTATACCCCTCATTGGTAAGGTCAGAACATACATGTATCTCACTGGACATACATATACCCTCCACACACCCATCCTGGGTAATCATGGTGAACTTCTCATGAGCCAACGTCTCACTTCACCGCAGCAAGGTGGTATCCTTCAGAGACCCTGAGACAGTGGCAAATATGGCTCACACTGCTGCATCCTTTACATACACATTCTATGGACACCTAGTGGACTGCATGGATTGTGCTATCCCAAATAACAACAGGACTCACTACTCCAATGGCAGGGGATCTGTCTGGTAGACTCCAGCCATTAATAAGCTGTACAATGTCAAGAGGAAGCTACTACATGATAGAGCACAATCCCAGTCTGGGAAGGCATCTGTGATCTGTACTAGCAGACAGCTACGATCACTCATGAACTTTTCTAAGGGCCGCTTCTACCGGACAATTGCAACAGACACGTAGGACTATCACACGGCCTTCTTCAGTTATGTCAGGAACCTGGGTGGACACTCACTGATATGCTGTGAGTTACTGCATACTGACTAAACCTACCCTGAACCCACTGGCATTGCCAACATCCTGGCACACAGGTTCAGTGCAGATGTCTCTCATCCATCCCCCCTAAGGAGCAACTATCCATCCCAACAGAGTATAACCTCACTGACAACACACAGTAACAGGTGAGTGCTGCCCTCCCCAAAGCGTACATCACAGTATCAATGTGACCAGACGGTGTCCCAGCCTGTATCTTACAAGAGCATCATGACAGACGTAACCCTCACATTACATCACTGTTCAATATCAGAGTTACCACAGGATATGTACCCAAGGAATGGCGTACAGCGACATTAGTCTCACTCCACAGAGTTGGTGCCACAATGGACAACAGACAATATTGCCCTATAAGCCTAAGTAGCCTGTTCTGCAAAGCTATGGAGTGTATTGTCATGAGACTAATGCACATAGACATTGGGAACCTACAGACACTGTGTCCTACACATTTCAGTGTTGTTGTGGGCAGATCTTGCCTCTTGAACCTGTTTGTATTCTTTAAACGGCTAACAGGTACATCGACATAGGGACAGCTGTCCACACAGCCTGCTTGAACCTTGCAAAACCCTTCAACACAATAACCCACTAGGCCATTATGCATAGGCTCACCAGTGTTGATATGGACACATATCTCACACGATGGATTGATGCCTGGATCAGGGATAGCACCCACATGGTCAGAATTGCAGGTGCCATGTCTGACTATACACCGGTTACATGTTGCGTCCCACACGGCTCGGTCCTGGGGCCTCTCTTGTTCAGTATATATTTGTCTAACGTACAGGCTACCACAGGGGGAATATGGCTGAACATGTTTGCACTTGACTGTAAACTGGGTGCCATGATGAACTCTCCAGCTGACACATGCATACTCAAACAGGGCCTCACAGAGATGGATGACTGCTGCCTGAGCCATGGCCTACAGCTAAATGCCATTAATTGCATAGTCATCCCCTTTGGGAATAACAGCATGCCCACAAATTACCACAAAGGTAGTACTCCATTACATACGGTAGGAGTTGTTAGGGGTTTGGGGACATGACTTGTTTGTACTGTCGCCTTTGACATTCACATTGCCAAAGTGGTTGGACACACCTTCTATGTGGGTCACCTTATCCCATATGGTTTCACATCTAGATAGAGTGAGGTCATTGTGCCCTTATACTCATCACATCCATGCTTGGTTACAATGCCACATTTGGGGTGTACCTTACCCGACACCTGCAGCGACTGTACTGGCCACGGAAGTTCCTCAGCAAGCAGATCTAGGGACTCACACAGATGCCCTGCACAGTTCAGATGCAGTAACTCCAGCTCTACTCAGTCACTTACCACCTACTCAGATATAATGTGTGCCTGTTGTTTACAGATATACCCAACCCAGAATTACTGGACATGCTCCACCTCAGGATATCCAACTCCCTTGGAGCTACACACTCCAGGGATGTATACCTCAGCACAGATGTTAATAGGACATTGTGGAGGGACAGATTATTATCCCAGAGGCTCCACTCACTCCAGACTGTAATCCCAGTTTCACATAGGCAGAGCCACCCACTGACCACCTACTGGAGACATCTTGATGACTGTATGGGTGATCGTATGTTTACCCCTGGGATATCTTCTGTTTCCCTGCTAGACAGAGGCACATTAGCCTAAATGTACATGGGCTATCTTGCGTGACCTACTATTCACACACACAATGTAGTCATCTGACAGGGTTGCGAATGCCAAACACACTCTGGCTAGGCTTGTACATGCCCCAGGGCTGATAGCCTAGTATTGACCTCTGAACCTATGCTAATGTTCAAGATGCACAATGTTTATTGCTGATACTGTTTGCAGGTCTTTATCATCTTTGCTTTACCAGTTTCTATAAACAACTTCGGTATCTGCAGAACATATTTGATTATGACAGGGTTCCACTATATTATAGATGTGTCTATTGTCATATAACTGTGTGCACAGGGCGGATTGCTGTATAGTGACAGGTTCCTGGGTTAACACATGCAACTGCCAGATATGCGTGGCCCACTGCTGCACTCAGACATGGCCTAAGTGTGTGAGCATGCCCAGTTCTGCCATTCTGTGTTTTGTTGCCTGACTTTTGTCTCATTTATTCAAGTGTGTGAGCATGCCCAGTGTGACCCTTCAGTATGTTACTATCTGAGATCCACTAAATTTGTTGATGTGTGCAAACATGACCGATATTAACATTTATACTGTGTGTGTTGGAAGTCAGGTTCTGTTCTCACTGCAGGACTCACCCTTGTGGCAATACTCGACAAGGATTATGCTGTGCCTGCAGGGTTTCCATGTAATACTTTGCATAGACTTATCAGCATTCCTTCATACATGCTGACCACTGCAGTACTGTCATGGTTTAGTGGTTCAGTACTTTGGCTATAGTGCATAGTATCCTGGGTTCGAAGCCCATTATTGCTTTATATTTTCATACTGAGCAGACCAGACTGCTTAAGGGCCAGTTAAGCAAATATGTGCATGTTAGCTTTTATTCAGCTATGCCCTACTTAGACCAGGCTTGTCCGACATTGGTCAATATTCACCAACATTGCTAGACGTTGCCTAATATTACTGAACATTGACCACAGTTCTGCTAGTTGGTGTGTGCGATTTTGTTTGCATATACTACATGGTGGTAAATGCTGTTTAGCACTGCTTTATTTTGCTTAACACATGGCAATCATGCCTTAGGTGGTGCTGCAGAGCTGCCTATGTTGGATGCACATACTACACACCCTGAACATGTTTGAAAGCAGGTAGTGTCAACTTAGGCATCCATTTTACTATATGTGCGAGTCGGAGAGAGGTATAATTTCCAGAGTTCCTACTGAGCCAGTGTATGTGTTATGCGTTGCCTCTTTGCCAAGGCCAAAGCATACTGGGCACGCCTCCTTCTGCCTACTGGGGCAGGCTCAGGTTGTTCCTCCTCCGAGTCACACTCTGCCTGTGATGGCCTTGGCAATGGTGGGGGGCTGTTTGGCCGAGGCCTATGCTGGTCCTGCTGTAGCTGTTTTCACAGGATCATATTATGTAGCATAGCACATACCATGACAATTTGGGTACATGTAGTTGGTGAGTACTGCAAGGCTCCACCAGATGTGTCCAGGCACCGGAACCATGACTTGAGCAGCCCAAACACTCACTCTATTACATTACGTGTCTGTGCGTGTGCCTCATTATGGCGTTCCTGTTCAGGTGTGTGTACATTTCTGATGGGTGTCATCAGCCACGGCTCCAGTGCATAGCCAGCATCTCCCACTAGGTGACCATGTGGGATGTCCCCACTGGCAAATGTCTGGTACAGCTGCATCAGATGCCAGATATGGGAATCATGGTAGCTTCCAGGGCAGCCTGCACACACATTCAGTATTATGCCCTGGGCATCACACACGATCTGGCAGTTGATGGAGGGGAAGCCCTTGAGGTTGTAGTAGACCCTACCCTACTCGCCGGCTGGTGCTTTGATGCGTATGTGCGTACAGTCTATTGCACCCACTACCTCAGGGTATTCCGCTATTTGCTGGAAGAGACGCATATTTCTGGCCAATACCTCATGGGAATTGGGAAAATATACATGATCACCGACATGTGCTGACATGGCATCCAGGAACTGGTGTAGTACCCTGGATGCTGATGCCTGTGATATCCCCATCATATCACCAGTTGGTCCCTGGAAGGTACCTGTTGCTAATATTCTTAGGCCAACACATACCTTGGTTTCCACTGGGATGGGTTCCCCTCTGTTGGTTCTGTGTGTGAGGCATGGCCTGCACAGCTCAACAATTTGCTGCAGGAGGTCTCTGTCCACTCTATAGTGCTCCACTTTCTCCAGCTCATGTAGCCTATGGTAGGTTACCCTGGGCCTGTACACTCTTTTCCGTCTCCTCCCTGTGGGTTGTCCAGCAGCATTTCCACTGTCACCACCCTCAGCATTTTGCATATGTCACCTTATAACAGCAATGGCAGCCCCTAACATTTCTTTGTCTCAGTAAAGCTTTTTCAGTTTTCACTTCTATTAGCTTACGGCAGTGTCTGTTGTGAGAAACATACTGGACTGTTGTTTGCAGAGTTTTAAGTGCTAGGCTGGGCTGGGCTAGTGTACTGCCTGTGCAATTGCCTGATTCTGATTGTTTTCACCTGGTAGCTCTGCTAGTATTCCTTGGTAGCTTCCTACTATTTGTTATGCTTCCTTTTTCCTTTCTGTTTCTTCAGGAGAGGGAGCGCCGCGCACACAAGCGCAAACACACGCACAGCAGCTAACATGCTTGCACACATGCTTACAAGGACTAAAACTTGCTTATTCGGGTTAAAACACGTGCACATCAGCGCAAACGCGCTTACAACTCTTTAAACAGCCTTATACATGCTTACTCCGGCTTAAATGCGCGCACTCATGCTTACACGCATGCACTCTGTTTTACTCGGGTTTACATGCGAGCACACACATGCATACACACTCAGCAAGAAACTTTGGTGTTATCTATGGCATACACCTTCCATTTCTTGCCTTTCCCTAGCCTACCTGTTGACACACCTCTTTCCATAATGTGTAAATGACAGCTGACACATGCCACTCTGCTCCAATGAGCTTCACTTCTTTCATACATACCCCCTCGTGATGTCACCTATCTTCTACTCTGTTACTCCTCTTGTCCTACTCCTACACTCCACTGACTGTGCTCATTTGCTATGTAAACTTGCGATTCACTATCCTAATGCTCATTTACATAGGATTGCCTACTAATGCTTGGTTACATGTTTTAGACTGAGCTTCTCCCCTTAGCAACCTCTACTCGGTGGCCATGTTGTCTTCAGCCTGCCATTCCCTTGCATTGTACATTAACAATTTCAATAAAATCCACATTTCTGGGTTTTAATTTTTAGTATTCTGGGTTTTAGAGCGCAGCCCGTTTGCGCGGTGCTGCACTTAAACATCGGAAATCGGCAAAAAAAAAAATAATTTTATTTTCATATTGCATCAGGAAACATTTCACATGGTCATATATTTGGCCATTGGCATGCTTCCTGCACTGGATGCAACCTTTATTTGGAGCTGTCACGGCTCCGTCTTGCTATTTGCAGAACGGTACTCAGTTGTCAACTGAGTACATTTCTGCAAATAACACTGCTCTTACTCGGACAGGTTCGGGTTTCCTGAATCTCAAATCTACCTCATTTGCATGCCTTTCACCTGCAATTGAGGTGATTTGCATATCCCAGCCCTGTCCGTGTAAGAGCCATTTTATGAGCTCTCTTTCACGCCCCTACAGGCTGTTCCTGGATCGCTCGTCAGACATGATGGCTGTATGGAGTCTTACTCTACTCTAAGACTCTGTGCAAGCCTTCGTGAATCTGGCCCTATATATATTCATGTATGGTGTTTCAGCGGTCTGTCTCTGAGAAATGGCTTAATTGAAATTGTCTCATTTATACCACTACCTCTCTATCGGACTGCATTCTTATTATCCATTTTATTTCTTGTTTTTCTGTGTAATTCTTTATATTTCCTGGTCTCTTATTTCTCTCAATCAACTCAATCATTATAAAACTGAACTTATGACTTAAACCATGGTTTAGTACATGTTTCGCTAATGCATTAGTTTCATCTTCACGATTTATGGCATAAACATGCTCACTCACTCTTTCCCTCAAGGTCCTATTAGTTTTTCCTATATAGAAACTTGTGCATTTCAAACATTTAGCCAAATATATAAGGTCTCTAGACCTACAGTCAGCATAATGTGAAAAGGTATAAGTTCTATTACTATCAGGATGTATAAAAACATTAGAGCCCTGTATATATGAACATTGATTACAAGTTCTACAGGGATTTGTCCCCTGTCTTTTTGACATTATTTTATTGCATTTCCCTTCTTTATAACAGAGTAATCATTTCAATAGCCTACATTTGTTTTGCCTATAACTAATGTGATGTGGCCTATAAAAAATATCATTATTAGAGCAAGGAGCCAACACGAAGTTGAACATTTCTGCAAGTTCCATTTCAATCAAAGGTACTTTTGCTTGTAACAATTGCAAACAATGTAGACATATTAGTAATTCCTCTTCAGCAGAATTTAATCACATTGATTATCAAAAGAGAGACTACCGTCCACCTGTGTCCCAAAGTCTCTTATCACACTTTCGGTGTTAAGTAGACTACCAACTATGTGGTAGTTCATGGGTGCAGTGTTTTTACCAAAAGGGATGACAATGCACTTTTTGGCATTGAGCTTGAGGCCATGGCTTTGACACCAACCATCTGTCTCAGTGAGGCCCTTTTGTAGGATGTCCACATTATTAGGAGTTTCGATTATGGCTCCAAGTTTGTAGTCATCTATGAACTTCATTAGCCAAAGACCTTCTGTGTTAGCCTGTACTTCAGAGAAGTAGATACCAAACAGGAGAGGACCCAGGACTGAACCCTGTAGTACTCCACTTGTCACTGGTCTGAAGTCAGATTTGGAGTCTGTTACATTCACAGTGTGAGTTCTGTCAGTGAGCCAGTTGGCAACCCATCTTGTGATAAATTATAGAGTGGAAGATGGTGTCGAAAGCCTTGGTGAGATCTTGATAGGCTGTGTGAACCACCTTACCCTCATCTATGGCTTTGGTGACTGCTTCAAAGAAGTCTATCAGGTTTAAGACATGATCTCCCTTTTACAAACCCGAACTGGGTGGGGTCCAGAGTTTGGAAATTACCAGTGTCTTTGTTTATAAATTCCATGATGATATGTTCCATTGCCTTGCAGACCAGGCTCATCAGGCTAATGGGGCGGTAGTTCCTGGGGTCCATGGTGGATCCCCCTTTGTGGAGTGGGATAACCGTCGCTGTGTGCTATTCAGTGGGCACAAAGCCTGAGGTGAGGTTATGATTGAACATGGTACTTTGGTGGGGTGCCAGTTCGTACTGTAGTTCATGTAGAATGTGGCCTGGGATGTTGTCAGGTCCCATGGATGCTGTGTTCTTGGCTTTGGAGTGTGCAGTTTTTACCTGTGCAGCAGTGATTACAGGAAATTTGCATTCTTCCAGTATAGAGATGGGCCCATTAAAGGGTGAGGGGGGGAGGTTAGCACCGAACCTATCTGCCAGGATGTGGGCAATATCAGTTGGTTCTGTATATTTAGTGCCATTGTGCTGTAACTCAGAGCAGATCTGTTGACATAGCTATAGAAAGCTTTGTGGTTGTCTTTAGAAACAGTGGAGATTTTGTTTTCGTAACTAGCTTTGGAGGATTTTATGAGGGATCTCAGCTTCTTACTGAGGGTGACCAGGGAGTTCCTCCAATCATGGGATTTTACTCTTTTTTGCAGCAGTTTCTTTCTTCTGTTGTAGAGTTTGTTTAAGGCAGGGGACCACCAGATTGGCTTCCTTTTTTTGGAGGATAGCATCTTGGTTCTGTTAGGGATACCATGATCCATGCACTCGTGTAAGTGCTTATAAAGGGCATTTGTGTAGAATTCAGAAGTCGTACCTCTATTGTCCATCTGCATGAGTGTCATGAAGTTTGCCACTTCTGTCTTAAGAAGCATGAAGTTGGCTTTGGAGAAATTTTTTATGGTGGTTTCCCTAATGGGGGGTGGGGGCAGGATGTGGATGTCTAGGGTGATTAGCTTGTGTTTGGATCTGACCAATGAGGAATTGACCTCTGGTGTGGAACACCGGTCGCCCATGTTGGTAATGACCAGGTCTAGGATATTTCTGCCCCTGGTGGGGGTATGGATAAGTCGATCCAAGGCATTGGAAGTTATGAATTCCAGAAAATGTTGAGCAAAATAGTTGGTACATGAGAAGTTTTCCTAGTTATTGGTGGGGTAGTTGAAATTGCCCATTATTAGGGTGTTAGGTTGTACCCTAATATTTTCCAGTGTATCAAGAAATGAGGAGTGGGAATCCTGGGGCATGGTGGGGGATCTGTTGCAAGCTAAAATTTGGATTGCAGTCTTGCCCAGAGTTAGTTGCACTTGGATAATCTCGGATGTATTATGCTGAGCAACTAGCCAGGAGTTGTGGATATCGTTAATGAATATGGACACGCCTCCACCTTTATTGTTTCGGTTCATGTTAGGTGGCTGATAGGTGTGGTACGAATTATAGCCAGGTAATGCAGGGGTGCTGTCTGGAGCCTTGAACCAGGTCTCTCTTACTGCACAAATGTCGATGTTCTCCAATTTAAGGAGTGCCTCAAGTGAGTGCATTTTGAGGTTTAGACTTCTAGCATTGAAGTTTAGCTTATAAATAAGTGGATAAATATGATCTTATCCCACCACAAACATCATTCTTATTCCTAAATTACTCCTCCAGTGCTCTACTCTATACCTGTTCCCAATTTTCATGCCTATCCTCTCAAGCATATTTCAATACCTATTATATGATCAAAAAACAGATTCATACACCACATAGATGGCCATAAATGGCTTATAAACAGAAATCACTATTACTGCCCTTATCATTTGCATGACACTTGGTATCGAGCAGCAAAGCCTACTGCTAGTTCACATTCTATGGCAAAAACTCACATAATAATTATGCATGTGCTAACACTTTGCCATCAGTTGTGCAACTGAAATTGGTAGCAAAGCTCTTCTGTAAGCGATTCTGATGGACTGAAAGTAACGTCAGTGGCCTCTATTAGTTGCATCTGTTTTAGTAGTTTATGGCATACCTGATTTGAGGAGTCCATTCCAATGCACTTGGTGCCCTGCTGTATGTAACCGAGGGTGGGAATCTCTCATATTTTCCTTTCCAGTTTTACAGTATGTTCCATTGAATGAGTACAATTACAAACCTGTTTGTAGACTGTTTTTGATGAGTGCAATAGTAATATCACATGTGCCTCATTACTGTCCTACACAGTTAATAGTGAATTTTCACTGCTATACACATACACACAAGACTTAACAGCAATAATGTCTCAATGATTAGTTAACAATTAGGAATGCATGGGTAACATTCCTCTATGTTACAGCTGTCAGCATCATCCAATGCCATCCTGTCCAGTCCCTCTAAAACCAACTTTTTGATTTCCATTCAGCACACTTACTATACCTGTGACTTGTCAGACACACAACAATCCAAGCCCCATCGTGACTACATCTGTTACACCATTTATGTAGAATGCATGAGTTAGTCCATCATTATATAAGTTCCAGTTATGTGTACTTAGCAGCACTGTTACACACATATATCATTCAGTAACACAAAAATTTATATGAAGTAAGACATGATCACTTCACAGAAGTGGACATACGACTTTAGAATTCTACAACAAATACATTTTCCTATGTCACTGTTGTGAGAAGTTTGATATTGAACAGCACTGCTAACTAAACTTAAGTAACACTGAGTGACAATTTATAACCTATGGCAAAACTTTATCAGACTTTTCCTTTAGCCATATTATTATGGTACTACTCTCACTTGTGTGCTTAGCCCTGCTGTGCGACAGAAAGCAATACTAATATCAGTATGAAGTGGTGGTTATTATAAGTATTACAGGCTTGATTGTTTAATGTAACCCTGATGTGATGTTTGAATTATCAATACAGTATGTTGTGAATACCGATCTACAAATTACTGGTGTCTGTTTCTCAAAGCACATTGCTCATTCTTCTAAGCATGTGTCATACTCCCTTCAACTGTGTGCCTTCTGACAATTGTGATATGATTTATTTTGTGGTATCAGCTGCTAGTGCTCAGGCCTAGACAATGTTGAGTTAGATGGGCAGGTGTTCATATCTGGCAGTTTGTAACTAGTAGGAGTGAATAAGAAAATGGTAACAGATAGGTCTGGCTAGCTCAACATATGTGAGGAGTACAATTCTACTCAATGGTAACACACACATATATATATATATATATATATATATATATATATATATATATATATATATATATATATATATACAGGATAATGGTTTTGATCTCCTAAGTGTTGTACTCCCCTTTAACGGAGGTCATATGCATTCAAACACATTGCTCAAATTGCCTCTTCAACTGTGTGCTGTCTTACAACTGCAATATGACTTTCTCTGAGGTGTCAACAGCTAGTGCACAGGTCCAGCGAACCTTAGGTAGACAAGTGTTCAAATCTATCAGTCGATAACTTGTATGAATGTGGACAAAAGCAACCAGTAACAGGCAAGATGTAATTACTCAAAAGATGTGATGTACAAGTCTATTTAGTGGCAACATTTATATAGGTGAAGGATACTGAGCCCCCAGCTGGCATACTCCCTTTTAAGGGAGGCCATATTTAGTCAAACACAATGCTCAAGATGACGCTTCAACTGTGTTCTGACACCTGCAATATGACTTCTTCTACGGTATCAGCAGGTAGTGTGATGTCTGACAACTGAGATATGACATCTATGGCATAAGCAGGTAGTGTGCAAGTCTAAAGAATGGAGAATGGTAAATCAGTTAGGCAAGCACTCAAATCCAGCAGTCTATAGATAGTTTGAGTGTGTAAGACAATGGCAACAGGCAAGACTGGCTTGATCAACATATGGGAGGTGTACAATTCCACTTGATGGTAGCATTTACACAGGAGGAAGCATTTGTTCTCTCAAGTATTGTGCTCCCTTGTAATGGAGACAATGTGTATTCAAACAGACTGCTCAAGCTGACAGCTCAGTTGTTTTTCTTCTGACAAGTGTAGTATGATTTTTTTCAGTGGAGTCAGTAGTTAGTGCACAGGTATGGATAATGTGAGGCTCCCTATTGGAATGCCGGCATTCGGAATGCCAAGTGTCAACATGCTGAAAAAAAATGCAAAACTAATGAAGAGTGAATCTTGAAAGTCGCTCTTCTTTTAACTTTTTTTTTTTTGCAGGGGGCAAGCCACACCTCCACACATACATTCCCTGAACTTATATTTACCCACACTGAGATTACCATACTCAGAGAAAAGGGAATATCAAAACAAATAGCATCTCAGACTTAATATATGTAAGCCTGTTTTTATGTCACTGTCTATATGTTTTCAGATTAGCTCCAATGGGTGCCAACATTTCAAATGGTTGCCTAGTATGAATTAGATAGGTAGGTGTTCACATTCAGCAGTGTGTAAATTGTATCATTGTGTACAAAAGCAATTGGTAAAAGGCATGAATGGCTTACTAAACAGACCTGATGTGTACAATTCCACTTAGTGGTAATGCTTTCACAGATGGAGGGGTTTGACCTCCAGGTGTTACACTCTCTTTTAAGGGAGGCCATATGCATTTGAACTCACTGCTCATATTATCCCCTTCAGCTGTGTGCATTCTACTAACCATGCTATGATTTTCTCTGTAGCATCAGCAGATAGTGCATAGGTCTAAAGTTAGTGACTTACACCAGCAGATGCTTGCATCCAGCAGTGTTTACTTTGCAGAAATGTGTAAAAACATCTTTGATAACATGCAGAAATGACTTACTTGTTTTTGCTTGGTAGACGATTTTGACTCCATTAGTGCTATACATCCTTGTTAGCATGCCCTGTTTAACAATAATTATTTTGTATCTTTCATTAGGGTCTATGTTAAATCAGTGAATGCTTAAACTAGCGAACATTGATTTATTGACCCTTTATAAGAGCGAAAGCTGACAATCTCGAAGAGACGGAACAGTGATTTTTTTCCCACGGGGAAAAAACACTGGTCCACAAAAAAAAAAAAAGTTCAAAACATAAAATAAAGTGAGGTGCTTCACCCCCACACACCCCTACTTAAATATACCAACTTCAAGATCGCACCACAGTGGAGGAAATGGCAAAGCCAAAAACAGCCCAGCGATTTTTTTCCCTGGGGAAACAAAAAGCTGTTCCGTGTTTTCGGGACTGTCAGCTTTTGCTCTAAAAAGGTCGATAAATCAGCGTTCGATATTTTTAAGCATTCACTGACTTTCACTATATGACTGCTAGTACAATGATGAGAAAAATAGCTTTCGTTTCTTGTTCACTGGCAAAAACTGCTGATTATTTGCCATTGGCTGCATGACTGATGACCATTGCACAGTGGAGAGTAGAGACGATGTGCAGAAGACAACAATAGTGATATAGGCCTGTGTAGATATTTATTATGTCAACTATTGCAGTTTCCACAGGCCACGGTACACCCTGATGTGATGTTCCAACTGTCCGTAAGATGTGTTGATGATTGTCATCGACTGATTACTGCTGTCTGTTGCACAATACTCATTTTTCTTGTCAGTCTTCCATACTGTTCTCTTACTCCCTTCAAATGAATAATTTCTCCCAGCTGTTGCACAAATGTGAAATCAGTGATGTCATATGACTATGATGCAGGGGTCAGATCATGTCTGGTATACATTGTTGCAGTGTATAAAACAATTTTTGACAGATAATAATGGCCTATTGCACAAATGTGCTGTGATGCATTCATCTTTGATATAACACTTTCACAGGGCTTTTGTTTGTGCCTCTATGTGCTGTGATGCATTCATCTTTGACATGACAGTTTCACGGGGGATTTCTTTGTGCCCATTTGTGCTGTGATGCATTCATCTTTGATATGAGACTTTCACAGGGCTTTTGTTTGTGCACCTATGTGCTGTGATACATTCATCTTTGATATGATACTTTCACAGGGCTTTTGTTTGTGCCCCTATGTGCTGTGATGCATTCATCTTTGATATGACACTTTCACAGGAGTTTTGTTTGCACCCCTATGTGCTGTGATACATTAATCTTTGATATGACACTTTCACAGGGGTTTTGTTTGTGCTGCTATGGGCTGTGATGCATTCATTTTTGATATGACCCTTTCACAGGGGTTTTGTTTATGCCCCTATCTGCTGTGATGCATTCATCTTTGATATGACACTTTCACAGGTGTTTTGTTTGTGCCACTATGTGCTGTGATGCATTCATCTTTGATATGACACTTTCACAAGGGTTTTGTTTGTGCCCTATGTGCTGTGATGCATTCATCTTTGATATGACACTTTCACAGGGGTATTGTTTGTGCTGCTATGTGGTGTGATAAATTCATCTTTGATATGACAATTTCACAGGGGTTTTGTTTGTACCCCTATGTGCTGTGATGCAGTCATCTTTGATATAACATTTTCTCAGGGGTTTTGTTTGTGCCCCTATGTGCTGTGATAAATTCATCTTTGATATGACATTCTCACAGGGGTTTTGTTTGTGCCCCTATGTGCTGGGGATGGCTTCATCTTTGATATCACACTTTCACAGTGGTTTTATTTGTGCCCCTATGTGCTGTGATGCATTCATCTTTGATATGACACTTTCACAAGAGTTTTGTTTGTGACCCTATGTGCTGTTATACAGTCATATTTGATATAACACTTTCACAGGGGGTTTGTTTGTGCCCCTATGTGCTGTGATACATTCATCTTTGATATAAAACTTTCACAGAGGTTTTGTTTGTGCCCCTATGTGCTGTGATACATTCATCTTTGATATGACAGTTTCACAGGGGTTTTGTTTGTGGCCCTAAGTGCTGTGATACATTCATCTTTGATATGACACTTTCACAGGGGTTTTGTTTTTGCCCCTATGTGTTGTGGTACATTCATTGTTGATATGACACTTTCACAAGGGTTTTGTTTGTGCCCCTATGTGCAGTGATGTATTCATCTTTGATATGGCACTTTCACAGGGGTTTTGTTTGTGCCCCTATGTGCTGTGATACATTCATCTTTGATATGACACTTTCACAGGGGGTTTCTTTGTGCCCCTATGTGCTGTAATGCATTCATCTTGGATATGCAACTTTCACAGGGATTTTTTTTGTGCCCCTATGTGCTGTGATGCATTCATCTTTGATATGACACTTTCACAGAGGTTTTGTTTGTGCCCCATGTGTTGTGATGCAGTCATCCTTGATATGACACTTTCACAGGGGTTATGTTTGTGCCCCTATGTGTTGTGAGGCATTCATCTTTGATATGACACTTTCACAGGGGTTTTGTTTCTGCCCCTATGTGCTGTGACGCATTCATCTTTGATATGACACTTTCACAGGGGTTTTGTTTATGCCTCTATGTGTTGTGATGCTTTCATCTCTGGTATGACACTTTCACATGGTTTTGTTTGAGCCCCTATGTGCTGTGATGCATTCATCTTCGATATGACAATTTCACAGGGGGTTTGTTTCTGCCCCTATGTGCTGTGATGCATTCATCTTTGTTATGACACTTTCACAAGGGATTTGTTTGTGCCCCTATGTACTGTGATGCATTCATCTTTGATATGACTCTTTCACAGGGGGTTTGTTTGTGCCCCTATGTGCTGTGATGCATTCATCTTCGATATGACAATTTCACAGGGATTTTGTTTGTGCCCCTACGTGCTATGATGCATTCATCTTTGATATGACACTTTCACATGTTTTTTTTGTGCCCTTATGTGCTGTGATACATTAATCTTTGATATGACACTTTTACAGGGGCTTTGTTTGTGCCCCTATGTGCTGTGATGCATTCATCTTTGATATGATACTTTCACAGGAGTTTTGTTGTGCCCCTTTGTGCTGTGATGCATTCATCTTTGATATGACACTTTCACAGGGCTTTTGTTTGAGCCCCTATGTGCTGTGATGCATTCATCTTTGATATGAGACTTTCACAGGATTTTTCTTTGTGCCCCGATGTGCTGTGATGCATTCATCTTTGATATGAGACTTTCACATGGGTTTTGTTTGTGCCCCTATGTGCTGTGATGCATTCATCTTCGATATGACAATTTCACAAGGGTTTTGTTTGTGCCCCTATGTGCTGTGATGCATTCATCTTTGTTATGACACTTTCACAGGGGGTTTGTTTGTGCCCCTATGTACTGTGATGCATTCATCTTTGATATGACTCTTTCACAGGGGTTTTGTTTGTACCCTTGTGTGCTGTGATGCATTCAGCTTTGATATGACTCTTTCACAGGGGTTTTGTTTGTGCCCCTATGTGCTGTCATGCATTCAACTAGACACCTCTCTTGAAAGAACTCTGTTAAAGTTCTGATGCCTTGATCACATTCTATCCCAGTGAATTTATAAATGCATCCTTGCACAAAATCATGAGATCAAACCCTGCTAGTCACATTTTGATTGTCTGATAGGTTTTCTCTAGTCCTCTAAAATATATTTGGCAGACACCTCTCTTGTGAGTGTTCTGTTAGCATGCTTTGGTCACATCCTACACCAGTGAATGTATCTTTGCACAAAGTCATGAGTGCAAACCCATATAGTTGCATTCTGATTGCCTGGTATCAAGTTTTCTATTCTCCTGAAATATACTTGGCAGTCACATCTCTCTTGGTTACTTTGTAAACACACCTTATTAATATCATATATTTGAGAATGTATAATTTAACCAAGCCATAGGTCCAAACACAGGTATGTACATTTTCTTTGCATGATAGCAGCTGTTCTTAAACCTAGCAATGTGTCATTGCACTCACCTCTGTTCTCGCTGCTTCTGCAGCATGCCCTGCTACTCCTGTGGTCTGAAAAGTGTTGTAAATATCAGAAGGGGTTAAATGTGATCCCTAATTTTATCTCTTCTACTGTTGTCATGTGTCACATTTCCCACAATGTTGGCTATCCTGTTTCATCTTAACATAATTTATTTCTTTAGCATCTTATGCCACAGTTGTGATGGCTTGTTGTGTGATATGTGTCAATAATGACTATGTAAGTGATCTGTGTAAATCTGCGAGGATGTGTGCCGTGTTCTGAGGGACTTACACCATGACTGCTTCACTTACTACCCTTGTTAACACATGTGTATGTTACATTATTTGTGTGTTAGTTATGGTTTTGTTTCCCATGAGGTATGTTACTTGCTCTTTTTTAATGCAGTCATCATTCACATGGGCGACATGTCACTGATTATGTTCTCATGACTCCTTGTACTCTGACTTGTGCACTGTTTCAAATTAAAATTGCAACATGGTTTTATTGGTGTGTGGACTGCAAAACTGTACTGACTCATTTCAAGACACACCATCTTCTATTTCTAAAATAGTTTCATGGCATATTATGGGTGCATGGCTCACACTCTGTTGTTGTTAAGTATGCACATGTTGTTCTATCACAGTACAAGTTGAATGGTATATCCAACATCTTCCATGTACATAACTCTAGCCTGTTCTGGTTCGCACAACTTATCCACGTTATGCATCATAAAGGTTATGTGCTGTTCTTCCTACCATTTCTGACTGGCTGACATATTGTTGAGGACTGCAGTCATTAATGACATTCTCTTTTCTGTGTCTGACTTCATACCTTTCAGGACATGCCTGTTGCTGCCACAACTGTTATTCTGTCCACTTTCAGAATGTATAGGACCACTGTAAATTAGTTGCCTTTAAGTCTGTAACTTTGTCCCTACATTATTTGTGTGTTTGTCCAATATTCTTGCATTGGGATTTTGAGAGTTGTGCCCATGTATAATTCAAAATGTCTTAAGTGGCCATACTAAACTCCATTAGTTTTTCATGCTAAACATTTCCATGACTGTTTGTTTCTGTGATTCATATTAACAATAATGTTAACCATCCCCAGGATTTAAGTCCACTTGCCCAGCTTGAGTTACCTGAAATCGCTCTGTTGAGCACTAGCCAGATATAAAACCAGTCAACCTGCCAAACATGAACTAAGAATTGCTACACTCAGTGTAGGTTCGCTGACAAGCAGCAGCTTGGAAGTTGGATGACATGATGTTAAGGAGGAGCCCGGACATCTTCTCTATCCAGGAAACAATGCAGAAAGGTAGTGCAGCAAAGCCACTTACCTTAGGATCAAGAGTCTACTACTCAGGGGAGAACTGACTAGAAATGGTGTGGCTTCAGATGACAGTAATAGAATTCAATGGCATTAGTGACAGACTCATGGCAATTAGACACCAGTGTAAGGACAGGCAACTATTGATATTCTCAGTCTATGCCTTACAGTAAGGTTGTGACAGTGAGTAAAACAGTGCATTCAGACAGGAGTTGCAGGACTTACTAGATAAAACAAGACAACATGAATTGGTGTTGGTAATGGGTGACTTGAATGCACATACTGGAGCTGACAGAACAAGATATGAGGACTGCCTGGGACCACATGGTTGAGGCAACAGAAATAAAGAAAGGGAGGCCATTCTAGACTTTCATTTGGCAAATGGCTTGATGGTGGCCAATACATTGTTCAGCAAGAGAGATAGTCACATAATAACATATAAGGTGGAAACATGCAACTCAGGTAGACTTCTTCCTTGTAAGGATAATGCATTGGCGTAGGTCAGATTTTGCAAATCTATCCCACGTGAAACAGTACACCCACAGCATAAACCACTGCTTGGCACAATCAACACTTATATGTGCTGCACCTACACTTCAACACCTCCAAGAAGTCCTTCTCTGATATTGAATTATGGCTGTCAAAATCCCAGCTCATACTTAACCCAAAAAAACAAAACTTATGATCTTCCAACCTACTAGACTCTCATATATCCCTACCTCCTTCTATATTACTTCTGGCAATAACAGAAAAATCATCCCTGAACCTCAAGCAAAATTATTTGGTATTAAAGTTGATAACAACCTACGGTTTGATCTACATATATCCCAAACAATCAAGAAAGTTCACAAAAACCTGGGTATATTATACAGGAACAGCATATTCCTAACTGATACTTCTAGGATTTCTATTTCTAAAACCCATCTCCTGTCAATCTTGTTGTATGCCTCCCCAATTCTTGTTAATTTAAGAAAGGTAGCTTTAAGGAAATTTGAAATATGCTACAACAATATGACAAAATTTGCTACTGACTGTGCACATCTGGCACACCACTGTTACTCCTTAAAAAAACTATCTTGGCTAGAACTACCACAACTACTATCACACAATCAACTAATCATGGCATACAAATTATTATACCAGGCCGAAGAAATTCCAGCTCTGTTAAACATATTAAAATCTTATTTTACTAACCATAGTCTTAAATTTGAAAATAAATCACTACTACAGTGAGCAAATCAATCAACACTGCTGGTGACTCCCTATGCTCCTGCTATGTAGCAAAAATCTGGAATTCATTCAACTTCTTATTAAAATTACTATCAATGCCCACCAGTATAAAAATTCCCTAAAAAATGTCCTTAATGACTCTTGGCTTTGTACCTGTACTAGTCCAGGCTAAGTGGTTGTAGAACTGCTTGTTCTTCCTATCCTAGCTCTTTCAGACTAATAGCTATATTTAAACTTTCTTAATATTGTTATATTTAACTGAATTGTTACTTTAAAAAACCTGTACCTGCTGGATCTCTGTTAATTTGTACTTCGTCTCTGTTAATTTGTCTTTTGCAATATGTATATTGTCTGAAAAATGTTATTGATTACTGTATCATTTCTGTAATAGTATGTATTTATGTACTTTTAGGATACATGTGGAGCTTTTCTCCCTGGGCCTCTGCTGAAAATGGATTTTTTTCACACAGTCAGACTTTCACGGCAACCAAATGTAAATAAATAAATAAAATACAACTGCAAGCAATGGCCAGAGAATGCTCTATGGCCAACAAAGGCTAGGCTGAATACCTGAAAGTCGACTGCAGAGAAAGTGCAAGATTTCTATGAAATAATCAAGGTTCTAGCACTTCAGGAAGAAGAAGAAGTAGGTGGGGTTGAAGAAGAATGGCAGCATCTCAAAACAACGTATCTGAGAGTACGGAACAGATATGTGGATACACCAGGTAGGGAAATAAGGTACATAAGGAAAGCTGGTGGTGGAATGCAGAAGTCCAGGAAGTCATCAAAAGAAAGAAGGAGTGCAGAAAGAAATGGAAGATAGAAAAGACTGACCAGGCTAGGAAGGACTTCTGGTTGGCTAACAAAGATGCTAAGAGAGCATTTGCTATAGCAAAGACCAGGCATCAGAGGCACTCTACCACTTCTTGAAAGCGACTCTGTAGATGGCGCAAAGAAACTTTATTAGGTTGCAAGATAAAGCCAGAAAGATAAAGAAGATAGTCATCAGACACCTTTACAACCCACTCAAAAGTTTCTAAATAAGAAATTAAGAAAAAAAAGGTAGTATTAACATTAGATGCACTAATATCCTATGCTAACCAATGCAATATCAACATCTACACAATGGTAGTGGATGCACACAAGGCATTTGATAGGGTTAACCTAGAATTTTTACTCCAAGCACTACCCTACTTTAATATACCCAATAACTTCATTCAGATCATCCAAACTCTCTATAGCAATCCATACACATCTCTATAAATAAAACTTGGTCAAATAGGATTCTAATAAAACAATGGAACAAGACAAGGATGCACATTATCACCCTTCCTGTTTAACATATACCTAGAACCACTCTTTCTATACATTAAACAAAACACATACCACAATTCTCCATCAACACACAACTTCAAAATATACCTCACTGCATTTGCGGATGATCTGAACATATACTGCACTACACCAAATTCAGATATAAACAAAATAATAGCTGCAATTGAACATTTCTTGACTACGTCAAACTACAGACTAAACCTCAATAAAACTAATATTTTCCCCCTAAAAACACCCAAACTCATCTCACTAATACCATTGTTAAACACAATAAAAATAAAAGAAGAAGCTAAATACCTGGGAATCACATTTTTCCAGAAAAACAAAGACTTCTACCAACACAATGTAAACCTTAAATGGCAAAACATAATTCAAGACTGTAAAAGATGGAACAACCTAAAACTGCCATTCTTGGCCAAAGTATCAATAATCAAAATGAACATTTTATTTAGACTAATGTATATATTCATGACATCACAGACAATAATACATGATAAATTCTTCAAACAATTTAATACCTTCCTAGCAAAATTTATATGGGAACCCAAAAAAAACAGAATCTCCTATCCAAAATGAACACTCCCCAAAAACAAAGGAGGACTAAATTTACCAGATTTTAAAATGTACTACTCGATCATTAACACTAACAGAATATTAAGAATAGCTGAACATAACCTGTCAATGGAAAATTGGTCTCGTTTTCCGGTGACAATCTATTATAGCTATATTAAAGCTCTAGGTTTCAATCCCAAAGCACTTCCATTCCTGAAGCAGAAAGAAATACAAACTTATAACATTACAGAGCCCTTAAAACATTCTATCAACTTAGCACAAAAAAAATCTTTCTATTCTTGAACCTTGGACAAGCCATGACAATACTGCAACCCCTTCATAAAAACAAATTTAAAAATAATTAATACGATGCTGGACTTAGTCCCTTTTCCCAGACTGAAAGATAAAATAATCCAATATATTTATCCTTACCTTAACTGCTCAATACAAGAAATAAGGACCAACTTAAACCTCCCTAAAATTACACATAATAATCCTAAGACAAATCAAAGAACTGTGTTCCAGTTACCTCCAAAATGCTACTATGACCAATAGTGACATAAAAAAACTTGTAGTAGGTTTTGGAAAACTATTATCACAACAAAGAAAACTATTACTAATTCATATAAAATGATAAATGAAATCAAATACCAGAAATACCTCCTCTTCTCTAACTAATGGAGAAAAATTAAACCATCCATAGATGATCAACAAATTAGCCAGGCAATCAATCTAACACTGAAGATTATACCCCTCAAAAAGTTAGCATACACTCAGTTCATGATCCATAATAATGCATATTTTACACCTGAAATCCTACACAAATTTAATACATCAAAATCCCCTTTCTGCCCACACTGTAAGGACTAGATAGCTGACTTAATCCATGTATTTTGGAGCTGTAAATGTGTCTATAAACTCTGGAACTCTCTCAATGTACAATTACAAAAATGGGTTATCAAACATCCACATTAACTTGAGAATTCACTCTGTTGCACATTCTCCCACCCAACATACCAAGAAAACAAGCAAATACACTTTTAACAATCTTCCTACTAATGAAACTGTATATAGCTTTTAAATGGCCAGATACGATAAATATCTCTCGGGAGGGTTTTAAACAAGTAGCTATGCAACACCTTTTAGCTCATAAAATAGTAATAGATCAAAGAAACAAAAACATGAAATCCAGAGAAATTTGGGAACAAACCTTTAATATCTTATTAGCATAATTCATCACACAGCAACTTAGAAATGTACTCTAATGGAACCGAAGAACACATACAAGTTCAGATATTAAATAATAACTTGGATATTAAGAATGTACATACTGTCTATATACCTGTGGAATTAACAGTGAAAGCATCTATGTACATAGTGTAAATAGATATGTTGTATGACCTATAACCTGTGGTATTGACATCAACGTATAACATATATATATATATATATATATATATATATATATATATATATATATATATATATATATATACGGTCATGTTGTAGCATGGTTTTTATCTGTAACATTTATTAATGTAAAAAGAAAAAGAAAAATTATTGAAAAAAAAAAGAAAAAAGATAGTAAAAAATTGGAGCCCCAGCAAAAAAAAAATAATAATAATAAAATAAAAATAAAAAAAACAGGAATTATGAATAAACTATTAATGATGTAACTTCACTTCAATCGAGCATGCTAAACATGAGAGAAAATGGACACCCAATGTAGACAATTTGGAAGCAGACTATTTCTTAAGCATGCATTTAAATAAACGTGAAAATTGAAGTTGTTCTCAGTTGTTGGATACATCTCAACATGTTGTCTCAGATTGTCAACAGGCTTTGTGTGAAAATCTTCACCCAGAATAATAGTACTAAAGCCTGCAGTTTTCCCCAGTGCTGACCATATTAAAGTGCCAGACTCTTCGATCTCAGACATTAAGATACCTGATCAGGCTGGATGTCCTGATGATGTCACAAATTTTAATAAAGAAACATTAGCCAGGCTGATCGATGTGTGCATTCCCGAATCCCATGATGGTGATGATGATGATGACGATGATGTAGCTGGTAATGATGTGCTATCTACACAAGCCATATGTTTTTCTTATCCTGAGCAAATCTGCATGTCTTGCACTTATGACACCACAGAATAAAAAGTACAAATGATGTGCACTGGGGTGGGAGTGAGGGCTCTAGAAATATTAATATTATGCCTTCAGCTACATCTAACTTACCTATTCCAACAAAGTGTCAGTCTTGAGTGATTCTGTGCTTATACCTGCAAATAGAAGCATATGTGGCCTAAGCAAGAAGAAGAAGAATATAGTTCTGTGAGCTGGCTTTAAACTTCCTGATGTATAATATATGAGATCAAAACTGATTCAGGAAAACATATGTTACAATCTGATCTTAGCACGTGGAGGAACCAGTGACCTGACGTCAATGCCACTTAACAATATGAAGAATGCCATCCTGGAAATAATGGAAATGCTTTATAAAGCTTCTATTAGCCTTACCCTAAGTGAAATAATATAATCCCCATGCTACCTATTTACCATAGTCCACATTTTCAATAGTTTATTAAGGCAGTTTTGTACAATATACAACATCAAACTTATCAATTATTGGGAAGACTGTAGATATGCTAATCATGTTTTCCAATGGCAAACTTTATCTTAGTAATTATGGGTTGTTTTTTTGTAGAAGAGAAAATTAAGGAATATTTTAAAACTTTTTTTTAGACAATTCAACACATCAACCTGTACCAATGCAGCATACAGAAGATCTGATACAACTCTGAAATGTTTTTATTGCAATGCACAAAGTCTGGGCAACAAGTTTGATGAACTGGTTAGTAAGCATGCTTACAGTTATCAAGTGTATCAGAACTTGAAAAAGATTTGGGATGCATGGCTATGCATAAAAAGGCCCTTGTGGTTGTTAGCCTAGTAAACACCTATGAACCTAAGTATAGTTACTGAACATAGCTACACAGTAATAGCAATTGTGGAATCTTGGAACACATCAGCACTATGTATTCCAAATTACACAAAATATGAATGGCTGAGAGAGAAATCTAGGGGCATGGGAGTTACATTATGGATTTATAGCATTATTTCATCTTCACATATGAATTCAGTTAATGAGACAGAATGTATACATGTTCAAGTTTTTGATGCTTTGCCAAGTAAATCCTTTTGAATTGTTCTTTGTTGCCATAGTCCCAGTAAGGATGCATATAAACACTGGGATTACCTCACCCATTTAAAACATAACTTACCAATGAAAGACATTATACTAAAGGGTGTCTTCAATTACCCTGGCATTTCTTGGACAAATCTTTCTACAAAAATTGCTTATGAAAGAGGATATCATAGTACAATGGAGACTGACCCAACTTGTCACTGAATACCCCAGAGGGACTAATATTTTTGAGTTGCTTTTTACCGATAACCCTGGTATTATTGGTAATTTAGAACCACAGAAGTGATAAATCACTTAAAATTAAAAAATTACAACTCGAAGTTAACTACTTCAAAACTTGTATTAAAGAGAATATCATATCCAAAGGCCTCCGTATTTGGCAGTACCCTACTGGACTGGAAGCAGGGTCTGCACTCCACAAAGAATTGATTGGACTTATCAATAACCAAGGATTGGATTTATTGAAACTTATGGTAAAACACTATCAGTTTTTCATTAATAAACTGGCAAGCAAAGTACTGGAACTTGACCAGGAAATCAAACGGGATAATGATTTTCTTCATTACCAGTTTGATTATAATAGAATTTTTAATAGTATAAATCAGCAGCTTGACAGATTAAAGGAAACTAAAATTAAAAAATTAAGGCGTGATTTGAAAGACTATGACGAGGGTGTAGCATATCCTAAACTTCCTCCTTCACAATCATGGAACATGATTAGTAGTGGTTCAAGTTACCCAACCCCCTTCATTAGCTATCCAGTAGTAAGGCAAGGTGGAGTGATGACAGAAGATGAGGCCACGGATTATTCTGAAAACTCAACGGATGCACAGCATGAAGTAGAGTCCACCAATGAGTCTACTAATGGGCAGAATCATCATAAGTGACAACAACAAAAACAAAAGAGTAACCAGCAACAACAACAAAAAACTTCTTAGGAGAGACAGGGAGGGATTACATGGTATCAAACGCGGAATTACAACATGCGGAGTATGAACAATCGTATGAAACAGTAAGTGAATCTGAAGGGCTTAGACTTGTATATCCTGTCACCGTTATTACAAATGCGGAAAAAAGACTTCAAAGTTTACAATTATACAGAATTTGAAATAGAGAGAAGATTAGTGGACTTGTTTGTGAAGGGGCCCACATTTGTACCAACTGAGAGAGGTGACATTGCGGAACTGTTATTGGACTTTAAAATGTACATTAGAAAGTTAAACCTCAATGTACTATTTGGTAATAGTGTTCAGGATAGACAGGAATTAAGGATTACTAGTACTTTCAATCCACCCATGCACCCGACCATTGCTATGTTTGAACGAATTTGCGAAATTTATTTCAGAAATGTTTTCAACCATATAGGTTGAGATAACAACCAAAGGAATATGACAAGTGAAGAGAGGATTGTGTTAAAAAATTTTAGGAGTTTACCAGTACGCATCATGAAGCCTGATAAAGGGGGAGGGCTAGTAGTGATGAGTAATTCTCAATACATTGAGAAGATGGTTAACCTGTTAAGTAGTAATATATACCTTAAAGTGAGTAAGAATGAACTTAACATAGCTTACAGCAGAATAAGATCTTATATTTATGATATGTTCATGGATACTACCATCGACGTGAACACTTATAACTACTTGACTATACAATCCCCAAAAATACCTAGTTTGTTTGGCGTCCCAAAAATTCATAAAAGCATTAGGGACCCCCCAATGAGAACTCTAGTAGACGGCAGACAATCTATAACATATTCCTGTGCTAAAGTGATAGATTTAGTTTTGAAAAAAAATATTAGTCAAAAGTAACAAGTCTGTAAAGATTCGTGGACATTTCTGAACAATATCAATGCTATAGAATGTCCTTTAGATCACAACTTCCTAACTGGAGATGTTTGTGATTTGTACACATCCATCCCCCAGGATTTAGGGATAGAATGAATGGGTGGTAGATTTATTAGGAGTTAGAGGAGCACTTGATAAAGATCAGAGACTAATTGAAGAACTACTGGACATTGTACTCAGAAATAATTTTGTCTCCTTTAACAATGAACTATACCTACAGAAGACAGGAGTTGCCATGGGGTCACCATGTGGGGCGAGTTTCGCCAACCTCATGATGACCCACTGGGAACACGAACATGTTATAGAGAATACTTTTACAGATGAACCTATATTTTTTTGCACTAGGTTCCTGGACGACATTTTTATGATCATTAAGGGGAGTCATGGATTAGCCAAATAAACTGTGAACTATTTTAACACAACAACTAATTTTTTAAGGCTCACTAGTGAATACCAGGAAGAGAATATAACCTATTTGGATGTAGAAATACAGAAGGACCACCCCCAGCAAAGACTTATAGCTAAGTTGTTCAGGAAAAACACTTATTCTAACTCGTTCTTACATTTCACAAGCTCACATCCACTACATCAGAAGAAATCAGTAGTTAAAGGACAGGTGGTGTGAGCAGCTAGAATGATCACTAGAGAGGACGATTTTGAGGATGAATGTTTAAACCTCAGGCAGATGTTTATACATACAGGATATCCAGAGGAATTTGTGTTGAGTATCATAGCAAAAGTTAAAACTAAGAGGAAGAATGGAATATACAAACCCTTGTTACATAAAGGGGCAAACATCGTGGAGTTGATTGATAGCCCAGTATCACCACAGCTATCCCCAATAGCAGAAGACAGGGTTATTCTTAGAGGTAAGGAAATATTTTCCCCATGAGTTTTGTTTTAACCTATAATTTAGGCACAAAAGAAGTCCAAAAAATATTGAAGAATTGGAACTTGTTTTCCACTGATAGGGACATTATACATAAAACAGGTGAACACCCAGTAGTCACCTATAGGAGGGGTAAAAACATGAAGAACTTAACTGAAACCCAAAGTGCACGGCAAGGGAGAATAATAGGAATGTTTCATTGTGAAATGTGTAACCAATGCAAACACATTGGAATAGGAGAGAACTTCACAATAAGAGGTAGGAAGTATAACATCAGAAAGAAATACAACTGTAGTTCGAAAGGTGTTGTTTATTTGGCCCAGTGCATGGTATGTCCAGTATTTTACATCAGAAAAACGGACCAAAGGTTAAAAGATAGGATATACGAACACGTCTATGCCATTAACCAACAAAAACAAGAGAATGCCTTAGCTAGACATTGTACCGAATATCCAGAACATTCATTTAAGTTTAAAATAATTGATAACGGCCCCACAGTGGAACAGGGTAACAATGGTCTTAATAGCCTACTCTTGAAAAAACTTGAATTATTGTTGCAGCTTCGGTTAGACTCTTGTAGTCCACCAGTAATTAATGAGATTTATTATATTATGTGTATTTTAAAACTTAAGAGTTTGATGAGATAGACTTTAAATGAATAAATAATAAATTCATCGACTGTGGCATGATTAGGTGTCTTAAATGTAACAACCATATGGATTAATATATATATATATATATATATATATATATATATATATATATATATATATATATATATATATATATATATATATATATATATATACACACATTCATTTTTATATCTATACATTCAATATACATACATTTTATATTGTTTTAAGTATGTAAATATGGAGTGTAGTAGATTAATTAACCAATTTACTTACTTATATTAAAGAATTTTGTACTAATCTAATTTATTATTTTAGAATAGGTATGTTGTTGCAAATCATACACAGTGTTGAGTAAATTTTTATATGTGTATATAGGGGGAACCACCTACGATATACATATGTACGTAAATAAGCTTGAGTTTTTTTAGTAATTCACACTATCTAACTATTGTAGGAGTGTGGATAGGGTGGGTTAATTCTGGTCTAACAGTCATGTGATGCAGTTTTAAATGATTTATAATGGCTGCAGTGGTGGTCCTGCGGTAGCGTTGTCGCCTCACAGTAAGACGTTGTCCTGTTCGATTCTCAGCTAGAGCATCTTCTGTGTGGAGACATGCATGAATGGGCGTACCTTCGTTGAAGGTTGTGCATCAGGGCTGGCAACTCAGCACGTAAAAATCTACTGCCAGTCATTAGCGGACTGGAGTTCCACTATGGTGACCCCTAACCGGGAAAAGCCAAAAGACACACAACAACTTCATCTAATTAATTGTATCTGAAGAAGTCTGGAAACATTTGACAGATGAAAAGCACTTTATACTTTGACTGTTTGTTTTATTTGCTTTTGGAGTGTTTCATTAAACCGAGTGTATTTTAAGAGTTCAGCGTGTTGCCTGTTCCATTACTTCTGTGGTTCCCAGTTTGTGTGTCTTCGGAGTGAATTATTGGTAATTTAATTATCAGGGCACCCCTTGGACTTTCAGGTCTCAGCTCACTGAAGTTTTACTTAAAATATAGACTCCTGCATTAACAGCTTATAATAATATAATTTAGAAAGAATATCATATTTAACTGAATCACAAAACAAATGTTGGATACAAGACTTTTCATGATTTACTTCTTAACTTTGCCGCGGTGGTACGGCGGTAGCATTAATACCTCACAGCAAGAGATTTTCCCGTTTGATTCTTGGCTGGGCTTGGGAGTGCCTTCTGTGTGGTGTCTGCATGTCCTCCCCACGGTTGGGTAGCATTCTAAAGACATGCATGCATAAATAGGCGTGTCTTCGTTGAAGGTTGAAGGTCGAACTGACAACTTGGCATTTCGTAAAAATCTACTGCCAATCATTAGCGGACCAGAGTTCCGCTGTGGCGACCCCTTACCGGGAAAAGCCGAAAGACAAACAACAACTTCTTAACTTCTATATAGACTCAGTAGCCTTGACTCCACAGTTACTTATAAGCATAGTTCACATGAATATATATTTCTTCATTGGTGGAAATTAGATCTTAGTAAACTGTATAATAAAAAGAAAACAAAATATAAGGTTTACAAGAAACATCTAACAATAGCAAACAAAAAATAAAAATATTGGCAGATCACTCTATTAATAAACATGATGACAAAAATGCTTTATCAAAACATGTAATGCAGGAAGGGACTGAGCATTGCTTTAAGTTTATGGTGCTTGAACTTAATTATGACAGCCCTAGAGGGAGCGATATTAGGACTCATACTGAGTGCACTGAGATTCTTTTACAGGCCACTAGGGGCAAAGGGTTGAATGATAATATACCTGTAAAACCTGTGCTCAAATCACATGGTCTAAAGTAATGCCTTAAATGCTCTGTTTATTTCATCGCTGCAGATCTGATGAAGCATCTAGTTTTGATGTGAAAGCGCTCATCATTTATCTTATCTTTAGTTTTGTTTTTGTATTAAAAGTTTTTATGTGTTTCATGCCATCTGCCTCATCATTTATTTCATTATATATATATTTTTTCCTTCATCGGTTTTGTTCCTGTTTTGTTTTGGTATGATTTGACAGATCCTGGCCTCTGACAGGCAACTGACTGTGACTCTCTCCTTATTCAGCCTGGTGAGAAGGATATTAATGTCTCTCACAATGGAATCTCCTATGACCAAAATACTGGGTTGTATAGTGGTTTGCCTAATGGGATTGCATGTTGAAACTCTGTGAGATGTGGCTGTTTGTGTAGTAGTGGGTGTTGTTTTGGTAGAGTGCTTTTGAGGTTGCTGCGAATACTTATTGTAAATGCAATGTCTGGGAGGCCTTGGGGGTTTAGGATTTCATTTCAGAGTCTCAGCATATGTAGGTCCATTTATCTAGTCCATAGCATGTGTGCTGGGTGTATTGTGTGTATTTTTGACAACCTGTTGGACATTACAAGAGCTTATACAGTATGTGAGAGCCTTGCCTTCAGTGACATTGTGTAATTACATCTCTCCCGTACCATATCAGTTTAAGTATTAGGTATGTAGGTATGTGTTTTTATGATCTCTTCCACTGTGACAACTGCAGTGTCTTACCTTTACATTACAATTTGGATATACTGGCATGTAGACTAAATTGCTGCACTGACACCTCAGGACAAACATTTTTTTTAATTACCTTCACCGTATAACATTGGTACACAGCTAACAATCCCTGTTGTTGTTAGGTATGGTGCATGTTGATACGTCACATCACTATGTTACTTCATATCCTATATCTCCCCTGGATACTTCACTTTCATAAAATGGCTGTATTATCATACATATTATGGTCTACCTTTCCATATAACATTTTGTTACACAAGTCACTTTGCATTTTGTTGTTTACCCTTCCATGACTTTTGTTAGTGACCTTGACTTCAGTTTCAGTGTCTGTTGTTTTCCTTTCCATCTGTCCATCCGTCCACAACTCCTTTTTTCCCATTATTGCACATGGTGTTGGGGTGTCACATCAACATACCTCTCAACCTGTTAGAACAAGAAATCTGGACAAAGCCACAAATAATGGGTGGACAAAGATCCAAAAATAGGGAGACTTTTAAAATATTCCTCTTACAAACTTAGAAAGTTGATAGAATAAGAGGTTTTGCATTAGCATGAATATTCTGAAGTATATTAAGTCTGAAAGTCAAATGCATGCCATTGTTTTCTGACTTCAGCCAGTCGAGGGAGGGGGCTCAATGAAAGAGCCTCTTTGAGATCTGTATTGAAGTCCAGAAGGTTGATTGCTAATTAAGCTATGTATATTTTTAAATATACCATTTCCTGCTTCTCTGTAGATTATATGTGTTTGTAGGTTAGTTATTCTAATTAGTTCATATTGCCTGATGTGATAATATATATATATTTTCTGAGCAGTTATTTTTTATATGATGAATGTCAGATCCTACTTGAAGATGCATTCCGTTCTCTTCGCCCCTACAAGTAATTCTAGCAATTTTATTCTGTAGTGATAATAATTTATATATGCAGTTTTTCGAGCTACAATTTTATAAGAAATAGACCAAAAATGTGAGTCAAAAATCTGCACATTCTGCAAACATCTGGACAGCTGAGAGCAATGTACATCAACAGTGACAATCATCTAGAGACAAGGTTTACACCGCCAGGTGGCTATCCCTGCCATGGGAGTTCTTTCACATCACACACTTGCATGCACAATCATACCTATGGCCAATTCACCTACTGCATGCCTCTGGAATGTGGGAGGAAACCAGAGCACCCAGAGGAAACTCATGTGAACACAGAGAGGACATGCAAACTCTGCACAGAAGATACCCCAGCCAAGAATCAAACCAGGGAACCTATTGCTCATATATTTATGTATGTATCTGCTGCTGTTAATTATATCATCATTAAACAATTGCAGTTTTTTGTACACACTCATTGTTTACTTCTTGTATTTAGATGTGGCCTCAAGATGGCTTACCACGATCTAGCCTCAAGCTTGTGCTGTAGCCGTGAGAATTAGCTAAGCTGCTTAATGAACTAGAAAGGTAATAGTGTTGCCTTGGCCATGATGTATGTAGCTGTGCTGTTAATGAACCTCCAGCATACATCTCAACTGTCCACATTTTTGCCTCATATTCTTATTTTGTTCCTCATAAAATTTGTGGTTTTCTGCCAAATCACTAAAGATTGAAGTCACTAAATAATTAAATAAATTTGAGTTTCAGACATTGTATCCTTCAGAAAATGTCACCACAGATCATCGGTCTATGGTGTTGAGTTGCCACTGGTGCTCAACCTTACACATGTCCTGTTATTTAAGAATAATAGACAGAGAGAGAGAAAGAGAGAGACAGAGACAGAGCTAGAGAGAGACAGAGACAGAGAGAGAGAGAGACAGAGAGAGAGAGAGACAAAGAGAGAGAGAGAGAGAGAGAGAGAGAGACAGAGAGACAGAGAGAGAGAGAGAGAGAGAGAGACAGAGAGACAGACAGACAGAGACAGAGAGAGACAGATAGAGAAAGAGACAGACAGAGAGAGAGAGACAGAGAGACAGAGACAGAGAGAGACAGAGAGAGACAGAGAGAGAGAGAGATAGAGAATAAACTATAAAATGTTTTACTCTTAAATTTCCACAAGACAGTGCCAATGAGACATGTAACTTCTGAACTACAGCTTGACATTGATTCACCATTTCTCAAACCAAGGCAAGAAGAACAGACTACAGAGGGCCAACAGAATGACAGGTTTACATGAAAGCCTGCTTCTTTGCTGTTCCGATTCTTACGCTATTGTCCAGTTCTTAGCAATGGTGTGAGATGTTTATCTGTACACTGTAATTCATGCAGTGTTGCAACAATATACCAGCACTGGGTCCTCCTGAAGCTGGACAAGTAAATCTACCACAAAATTATCATTTTACTTTTAACATGATTATGGCATTTTCTTTTATGTTGCTCTACAACATTGGCTTTATTTAAGTTATTGCAGTTTATAATAACAAAAAATGCAACACCCCACAGAATAAATGCCTTGCCGCTGGTAAAAAGAAACTGATTAAAATCCAAACCAGAGCAAGCAGCAGAGGCAACCACGTATTCCCAATAATGCCAGTACTCACTCAGATATAAAACAGTCTTTTATTGTGCACACTTGGTAAGCACTTTCACTATTCACTTCATCAGACCATTAAAACCACAAAAACCAAAAGCACCCTCTCATAGTAACATCTGACCAAACAAAGCAATAAAACAATTAACTAAATCATCTTTTAAAGCTGTAGATGATTTAGTTAATTGTTTTATTGCTTTGTTTGGTCAGCTGTTACTATAAGAGAGGGTGCTTTAAAACAATTAACTAAATCATCTTTTAAAGCTGTAGTACTGCGGTGGTGGTGCTGCGGTAGCTTTGTCGCCTCACAGTTAGACGTTGCCCGTTCGATCCTCAGTTAGAGCATCTTCTGCATGGCAACATGCATGAATGGGCGTTCCTTCATTGAAGGTTGTGCATTAGGCCCGGCAAGCCAGCACGTAAAACTCTACTGCCAATCATTAGCGGACCAGAGTTCTGCTGTGGCGACCCCTAACTGGGAAAAAGACGAAAGACACAAACATCTTTTAAAGCTGTACTGCTCATATCAGATGACATTCAAACAGAACTTCAAATGCTACAGTAGTAGCAACATTTAGAATATGCTGTGTGACATTCAAACAGAACTTCAAACGCTACAATAGTAACATCATTTAAAACCTGCTGTGTGCCTAGTACATTCCTAACATTACACAAATAAAAAATATAAATCTACAGCAGCTCGAAAAACTGCATATATAAATTATTATCACTACAGAATAAAATTGCTAGAATTACTTGTAGGGGTGAAGAGAACGGAATGCATCTTCAAGTAGGATCTGACATTCATCATATAAAAAATAACTGCTCAGAAAATATATATACATTATCACATCAGGCAATATGAACTAATTAGAATAACTAACCTACAAACACATATGCATATAATCTACTGAGAAGCAGGAAATGGTATATTTATAAATATACATAGCTTAATTGGCAATCAACCTTCTGGACTTCAATACAGGTCTCAAAGAGGCTCTTTCTTTGAGCCCCCTCCCTCGACTGGCTCTGAACATTAAAATCCAATGCATCTCCCTTTTTTCAGTACCATTCCTAATATCACCCTCACGGGCAATGGGTGAAATGACATCTATCACCATGAATCTAAAGTAATGGTCATCACCATTAGCCAAGACATGTTTTGCCAAAGCATTATGGGTGATTTCACTCTGATGGCATGCAAATGTTCCCTGATTCTGTTCCAAAGCACCCTATTAGTTTTGCCAACATAAAATGATTTACAGATATCGCAGACAGCAAGGTAGACCACATGTGGGGTGCTACAGTTGGCTGAAGTGGTAAACCTAAAGTCTTGTCCTGTATCAGGATGCAGGAATTTCCCACTTGAATCTATATTCGCACAGAAGTTGCACTGCCCACAGAGCAAAGTACCCAGTGTCTGTTCATGTCCTATATTATGTTTATCAAAGGGTTGACATAAAATTCTCTTTAGATTAGGTTTATTTTTAAATCTAAACTTTGGTTTATCACCCACAATCTCCTTGATATCAGGGGTGGTGGTGAGAACACCCCACTGTTTACTAATGATGTCATATACTATCCTATTGCCTGAGGTAAAATACATCAGTACCCTAGTCTCAAGGGGGATATTTACAGGAGCTTGACCTTTATTGTTTTCATTGAGGTTAGAAAAATAGGGACCAGCCCTCCCTCATCTCAGTGAGCCCATTTCACTTAACCCTTTGCTAAGCTCTTCATCATTATAGCCTCGCTTCACAAATCGTTCCTTTAAGGAATTTAATTCATACTCATACCCTGCATCAGATGCATTTAAGTGAGAGGCTCGCATACCCTACCCTCTAATTATATTTTTAAAAATATATTGGGGGTGCATACTTTGTCTGTGAAGAAAAGTATTCCTATGGCACTTTTTTCTAAAGACCCCACTGTTAATAATACCATTATCTAATCAAGACAAGACTTTAGGTTTACCACTTCAGCTAACTGTAGCACCCCACATGTGGTCTACCTTGCTGTCTGCGATATCTGTAAATCATTTTATGTTGGCAAAACTAATAGGGTGCTTAGGAACAGAATCAGGGAACATTTGTATGCCATCAGAGTGAAATCACCCAATAATGCTTTGGCGAAACATGTCTTGGCTAATGTTGATGACCATTACTTTAGATTCATGGTGATAGATGTAATTTCACCCATTGCCTGTGAGGGCGATATTAGGAATGCTACTGAAAAAAGGGAGATAAATTGGATTTTAAGGTTGAGAGCTGATCGAGGGAGGGGGCTCAATGAAAGAGCCTCTTTGAGACCTATATTGAAGTCCAGAAGGTTGAGTGCCAATTAATCTATGTATATTTATAAATATACCATTTCCTGCTTCCTCTGTAGATTGTATGTATATGTATTTGTAGGTTAGTTATTCTAATTACTTCATATTGCCTGTTATGATGTTGTTGTTTGTCTTTTGGCTTTTCCCCGTTAGGGGTTGCCACAGCAGAACTCCGGTCTTCTAATGATTGGCAGTTGGTTTTATGGTGTTGAGTTGCCAGCCCGATGTTCAACCTTCAACGAAGGCACACCCATTCAACACATGTCTTTCGCACGCTCACTGGACCATGGGGAGGACATGCAAACTCCACACAGAAGGCACTCCCAACCCAAGCCGAGAATCGAATGGGAGAACCTCTTGCTGTGAGACAACAATGCTACCACTGCACCACCGCGAAAGTAATATATATATTTTCTGAGCAGTTATTTTTTTATATGATGAATGTCAGATCCTACTTGAAGATGCATTCCGTTCTCTTCGCCCCTACAAGTAATTCTAGCAATTTTATTCCGTAGTGATAATACTTTATATATGCAGTTTTTCGAGCTACTGTAGATTTGTATTTTTTATTTGTGTAGTGTTAGGAATGTACTAGGTACACAGCAGGTTTTAAATGTTGTTACTATTGTAGCATTTTAAGTTCTGTTTGAATGTCACAGAGCATATTCTAAATTGTTGCTAGTACTGTAGCATTTGAAGTTCTGTTTGAATGTCATTTGATATGAGCAGTACAGCTTTAAAAGATCTTCTTCTTCTTCTTTCGGCTTTTCCCAGTTAGGGGTCGCCACAGCGGATCTTCTGTCCGCTCATGATTGGCAGTGGAGTTTTACAGTGTCGAGTTGCCAGCCCGGCGCCCAACCTTCCACAGAAGGTACACACACGCACACACTCACACCTAAGGCCAATTTAGTGTCCAATCCACTTACTGCATGTCTTTGGGATGTGGGAGGAAACCGGAGCACCCGGAGAAAACCCATGCGACCACAGGGAGAACATGCAGACTCCGCACAGAATGATTTAATTAATTGTTTTATTGCTTTGTTTGGTCAGCTGTTATTATAAGAGTGGGTGCTTTCGGTTTTTGTGGTTTTAATGGTCTGATGAAGCGAATAGTGAAAGTGCTTACCAAGTGTGCACAATACAACACTTTGTTTTATATCTGAGTGAGTACTGACATTATTGGGAATACGTGGTTGCCTCTGCTGCTTGTTCTGGTTTGGATTTTATTGCAGTTTACCTTATATTTAAACCAAGCATTTCCTTGTCCAAGTTTAGGGTATTTTACATCTTCTCAAGTCAGAGGTCCTAGCTCATTGTGTCTGAGCCTTCCTCTTCAATCTGTATCTGTGGGGCAAACAGCCAAAATTCGATGTACTATAAGTGTTGATAATAGCGTCAGTAAATTCCAGGTTTGTGGGCTCCAGCAGAGACCCGACAATGTCCTTCAATATGTTCTGCACTAAATGTCTGACTCTGACAAAGGGCTTGACTTGGAAATCCCATACTGGTTCTTGGAATCCAACAACATTTTCCAAAATGTTGGGTTATTTGTCCATTTATAGTGCCTATCCAGAAGACAATGCTGAGTTTTCCTGTGACGTGTGGTGTGGTGGTTCTAGCTCATACAGTGATTCTGACTCATGTACAGTCATAACAGCAGTGTAGTAAGTGAGATAAAGACCTTCTGCATCACAAGGCCTGTACATTTGCACCAGACATTTTTATTATTAGCTTATTGTTTAATTGACTCTGCTACCCAGCAGAGGATGACTGCTTATTTCTGTGATGTATGGTAGGAAGGCTAAAGTATGGAATGACATGGGATAAAGACCAAAGTATGTAATGACATGGCCACTGAGGGACCAGAAACAAAACATGCTGCATAAATAAAATCTTCCTTCCAAGACTACCCAAAGAGTTTCAGCTTGGCATGAGCACTTAAATATTACTAACATTTATCTAAAAATAGTTGCTTAATTTTTATACTGTAGTTGATATGAGTTCCAGTAATCATATAAAAGAATGAAGATGAACAAGAGCAGTGCAATTAATTAAGGAATATTATTTGCATTCTGTCTTTGATAGCATTCATTGATTCATAGCACAAAAATGTATATATATGACTAATGTACTGCAATTAGCACATTCCAGTTCCCACACATGCTAATGAGGACTGCTATCAGTTTGGTAGTGACAAGTCTACATCTCCGACCATTTCACTGCCTTGTAAGGCTGTACTAGCTTGTTTGCAATTGACCTCCCCTCAGGGTGGGCAAGTAAGCATCAACTGGCAGTTAACACAAAGTATTAAAGCTATGAGGAGTTAAAAGGCTGCTTCCTGTGGTCCAAGGTTTGATTCCCTTAGCCTTTAGATGACTACTGTGTGAGTCTGAGCAGCCATTTAGGCAAACAGTGCTTTGGGTCAAATGGGAAACTGGGGCTAAAATTCTTCTTAATCTTCTGCACCCCATACCCAGCAATTAGTTGGTACTCAAACTCAGGTGACCTGAGTCACAGCTAGACATTCTCTCCCTGTACCACATAACCAGGCTATATATACTCATAATATGAACACAATGTATGTCAACTATCTGTGACAGTGGCATACCCATATACGAGCTTATAAACAATCATGAGATAACATACATAACATGTCTGTTTCATACACATAGATTCTTCATGAAGTGACATTACAGACTGATGTCACCCAATCAATGCACATGAAATTATACTTTATCACCACTCACCATGCAGCCTCAGAAGATAAGCATTTTGTCACCTCCAAAATGAAACGGTAAGGCAGTCGTACTGATATGGTTGCTTTCTAGCAAAGCTTTTTTCACCCTTAATGCACTATGTGTCCCTATATTACAATAATCATTGACCTTTCATTTCCTTTCATTTTCACTTCACAGCTGACTTACAGTTTCAGTACCCAGCATTAGTGTTTACACTGAACAACATTAGTGTCAACAGATTTTTTTTTCCATTGCATGTTCTGATTTGTTTTAGTTCTACATTATACAAATGTAATTTAATTATATTTGCTAAAGTGAATAAATCTGTACAATTCTCCAGTTCTTATTTTATGTAACATCAACTCAGAAATGACTAAAGTGTCTCTCTCTCTCATGAAATGTGCATATTATAGTTTTGCATGGATAAAAACAAAACTGATTATTTGCATAAAGGTGGTGTTTCTGGGCTTTCAATAGGCCTTCTTAGGGGCCTTTAGAGTTTAAGTTGCATGTTTGAGCAACTTATTACTTCCTATCCATAGCAGTCTGCAGCATCTCTACCATGCACTTGTTCCTTGTACTTATTGTTTGGGGCACAGTCTACTGGTCTTGTAAGGCTTTACTGAGTTGTTACGCAAGGTTGCATTGTAATGAACTGTAACTCATAACATTTGCTGTTTACATTAACTTGCTTCTCTGTGATTTGTTTTAGGTACTGTTGGCCAGTCTGGACTGACTAGTACACCTACAACGTCAGCATCGCTGGGAGAGTCATCAAAACTGACATGTGCCCTCACTGGTAGTTCCTCTTTCACTAATGATTATGCATACTGGTTTCAACAGAAACCTGGCAATGTTCCACGGTATTTGGTAGGTTGCGATAAGACTAATCATTACAAAGGCCCTGATGTTCCTGATCGATTCAAATGTTCCATGTACAAATCCAGTTTCAGTCTGTCCATCACTGATGTCCACGCAGAAGATGACTCAAATTATTACTGTGCATTCTGGGATGTTGATTTCAAGCTATACACAGTGCAGTAAAAAATGTGGAAGTGAGACAAAAATAGGTACTCCTACTGCATACAGCTCTGGTAGTTAGTTCTCATTGTGGTGAATGTTGTTTTCATGAGTAAAAATACAAAGAAAAATGGCAAAGCTTCATATTATACTAGACTGCATTTTATATCCACCATCTTACAATACAGGCAATAGAATGCTTCTAGACAGTCTAGTACATGTTATTCAAGCTAAATAAAGATGGTTTGCACATTAAACAGGCACATGAAACAGCAACTACTTATGAATGATTATAAATATTTTACATGTTAGTGCCTGGGTTCATTATAACATTAAGCATAGAAAAAAAGAGGCTGAGTCTGACAATACCGGGTTAGTTAACAGACAGGCAAGCAGAAGTACCCAAGTGATCTGTTTTTTATTCCTTTATCTTTCTTGCTCTTGGTTTTGCAAGTACTAGTATGGACTACAAGATTTTAAACTGCATATAACTACAAAGTCTATAACAGGAAAAACAGTACACAGTGTGACGAGATTTACCTGAGTGCCCTAGATAAATGTAAACTTTAAGACAGCATTACAAGTATCAGCTTAGAACAAATGGTCTGAAGTGTTTACCCCAAATACAATTTCAAACCACTACCAACACAACTATACCTTCAGAAAGAAGAGAAAATAAAAGGACAACACATTAGTAAACACACACACACACACACACACACACACACACACACACACACACACACACACACACACACACACATCACACATAACAGTAGTGGCTGTACGATAGAGCAGCGCACATGGTATATATACACACCTTTGAAGTGAGGTGCACTATCTCCTTCTGCAGCATCCTTCCATGTTAGCTTGTTCCTCTTTGACTATTGTAACACAAAGTAGGAAGAATTCAATTTAACAGTGGATCTGTTTAAAGAAAAAAAAATGTTTGCCATAAAACTCTGGCTCTGTGTCCCTAACCTCTGCATGTTGGTGTGGTGTGACTGCATGTTGTTGGAATAATGCTTGGACTGCTCACCAAAATGGCTGATGCCATTGTTGTCACTCTCCATCCTGGCAAGCTTATTTCAAACATTCACCTTATGCAAAGGGCCATCATATTGTCCTATCAGGCTCTCTTTAAAGCCTCTATTGAGGAAAGACAAAAAAAGTGCTCTCCCTTGAAACGTATGCACTATCCCTGCTACTTTCCATACTGGATGACACAGTCAGGTCACATTGAGGAGCAGAATTATACACCTGTATGCACAGATGCAGATTCAGACATCAGTGAATATGCATCATAGCAAGCAAGAAAGCATTATGCATGAGCAGGGTTGCTTTGCTTGATAAGGGTAACATGTTGCATTAAAGTAGAATTTAGAGCTGGCTGCACTAAATTCAGTCATTAACATAATCAGCACCCCACAGGATCCATATTAGCGTGACATAAAGCAGGAATTCTATGACAGTGCATCACTGACACACTTGGTTGATATTTATAACATCAGCCCCAAAAGATTGAAATCAACATAACCAAAAAAAAAAGAAAAAAAAAAACAGTAATCAATGTTTTATGCAGATGAGCAAGCCCCCTGCTCCCCCACAATTATATATGCCAGCTCCAAGATCAAACAAGGCTGGCAAAAGGGCAAATTCCTACTTTCCACTGAACAGTGATTCCCCCCAAGAAAATGATAGCATTTTCTGATATAATCAAATTTTAGTACAAAAAGGAAACTAACAAAATGGTTGCTATGAAAAATGTTTGACATAAAGAATAATAAAGCTAAAAACACTGAATAGGAGGATTCAGAAATCATAACTTAATATAAAATATTGAACTCTTTCTTGTTATAAAGGCTACAAAATGTCTTCATTAGAACAAACATTAACTGCTACCTTATACATTTAAATACCAGCAAGGTCATTATTTGTAAATATTGTATTCTAAACCACATTTTATATTGACATGTTCATTTAACCATGGTGGAAAACTGGAATTCAAAGTAATTTGTCACCATAATTCTTTCCTTTTAAGGGCATTGACAAGATCACTGCCCCTATTGTCAAGTTCCATATGGTCTGCAACATAAAACAAAACCTTTTTAAAATTAGGACACTCTACAAATTACTGTTTATATAGAGCATTAGCTTAATCTTTTTGTGTGTATAATATAAAGATATTCATAAATACATGTACTTAATATTATAGTCATTTTACAGATATAATTACTGTCTCAAGGCATACATGTGGCAGATATGCAATGCCACTTGAATCACAAATATAATATGATTTTGCCCCAAAAGTTCTGTTATGCTTGGACAAGCATACAGTTTCACCTTCATAAATAAATCTACACTACTTACATGACCCACACTTCAAAGTCCCTGTCTGAGAATGGTCAGTATGTGTATGTCCATCACCAAATTCTAATAATGTTTTTACATTCTTGCTCTTCCTGTACAGAAATTTTGGTATATTTCCAACAATGTTGTATAGGTTCATAGGTGTTTACTAGGCTAATGACCACAGGGGCCTTTTTAAGCCTAGCCATGCATCCAAAATTTCTGACAAGTTCTGATACCCTTGATAAGTGTACGCGTGGGCCTGGGAGATGAATCATTTAGAGGTTACCTGTGTCCATTAGGGACATACAGTAGGTGCCAAACAAGGGATGAATTTCTCGTTTCCCATCAAATTGTCCAAGCTGGACTTTAATTGGGTTAGGGAGGAACTCTGCTTCACATGGATGGGGAGCCTGATCCATAGACAGAGTAGTCTCCGGGATATATGCCTATCTCTCCAGCAGGTGCTATTTATATCATAGGCAAGATTTAAGTCTTTAGAATGGGTAATTCTGGTGCTGTTTGTTTTGTGGATATGCAGGAGGTCCATCAAAGTAGGGTCTGACAATGTCCTGTATGCCAGGCACAGATCTCCCCTCAAAAGCCTGTAGGAGGCAGAATTCAGGGATAGGCCCTTGAGGCGGTCTGCAGAGGACATTTTACTTATGCTCTATATTTTTTAGTGAGAAACCTCTGTGGACATTCCAATTGTTGGATATGCCTGGTTAGGTACATACCAAAGGGAGCATTGTACTCAGTGATAGGTCTGATGAATCCCAAATACAGTGGAACAATGATTTTGTTTGACTTAAGATGCCATACCTTTGTTTATAAGTTGCCCAACATAGAATGATTTCCTCACCATTGTAGAAACATGATGATCAAAGGCTAGATTACTATCTACAGTATGGGGTCTGTATCATATCACCGAACACTTAAAAAAGTGAATGGTGATTAATCAACCCTATGTAAGTGAAAGCTTACAATTTTGAACTGTCAGAACAGCGATTTTTTTCCTAGGGAAAAAAAATTGCTGTTCCAACAAAAACAAAAAAAATAAAAAACTTTAAACATTACATTAAGTGGGGGGCTTCGCCCCCACACCCCCCGATGTGGGGGGATGTGCCCCCCACATCCCTAGAACTTAAATATACCAACTGCGAGACCGCACTACAGTGCCAAAAACGACAAAGTAATGAAGCGGCCAAGCAAATTCTTTCCCAGGGAAAGAATTAGCTTAAAAGCTGCTTCGATATTTTGCCGTTTCAGGCTTTTGCGTTCGACCAAGATGCATTCGAATGAATGCATCTTCGGTTTTCTAATTGGGAACCCAGTATGTGTGTCCTTAAGTCCCTGACTACTGGGTCAACTCTAAGGGCTGTGTTGTCAGTATGATAGTTACCAGGGATGGATGACTTCCCAAAGGATACTATTATGCCTTTCATGACACTTAGTTTTAGTCCATGGCTCTGACATCAGTTGTTTTTCTGTGTCGGCCCCTCCCAGACAACATTTGTGTCAGTGTGAGACTCAGTGACATCTTCTAATTTGCAATCATCTGCAAATTTAGTCAGCCAGAGACCACTGCCATTGACCTTGACTTCTGAGAAGTAAATGCCAAAAAGGAGTGGCCCAAGGACTGATCCCTGAGGGACGCTACTTGTGACTGGCTTGTTTGTAGAGGTGGAGTCCCAATTCTAACTTCCTCGGTCCTGTATGTGAGCCAGCTGGCTATCCACTGGGGGACATATGGGTTTGTATCTAACCTCTTGAGTTTGTCAACAATGCACGAGTGGGGTATTGTGTCAAATGCCTTGGCCAAGTAAAGGTAGTCAGTGTGAACAATTTTGCCCTCACCATTGTTTTGGTGACCTTCTCAAAGAAGTCCACCAGATTAAGTAGACATGGTCTGATCTTGATGAAACCATACTGGGTTGGGTCCAGTGTCTGGAGGTTTACTATATCTCTGTTAATCATCTCCATGATAATTCTTGTCATGGCTTTATATATAAGACTAGTGAGATTTTTGGGTCTGTAGTTTCCAGGGTGTATAGATGGCTCACCTTTGTGCAGAGGTATGACTGTTGCTTTTCTCCATTCATAAGGCACAAAACCTGTTTTGAGGTTACAGTTAAATAATAATTCCAGAGGCCCTGATAGGTCATGTTTCATGCTATTTAGAAGGCATCCTGGGATATTTCCTAGGCCCATTGATGCAGTGTTTTTGGTCTTAGCGAGATAGCATTAAGAACCTGTTCCCTAATGATAGTAGGGGGAGTTATATTTGATGATATTACCTGAGGGAAGGTTGAGTGGGAGAGACAGGTAAAGCTAGAGCTGAATTTATCAGCCAGGAGGATTGCTATGTCTTCTGGCTCAGTATTGGTGGCTCCATTTACAATGAGCTCTGTACACAATTGTGTATTGCCTTTGAAGTTGCGGACATAGCTAACAAATGCTTTGTGGTTGACCTTGGCCTGGGAGTCCAAGCTTACCTCAAATTTGGCTTTGGTAGACTTTATTTGTCCTGAGTTGTTTGTGCAGTTTGTTGAGAGTCCTGTTATCCTACTGGGTGCTGCACCTCCTAATTTTTGCAATGATTTTCTTCCTCATGTTATACAGCTTACTGATTTTGTGATTCCACCAGGGTCACTTATTTTTTGAGTTAGTTCTGTACTTCTTCCTGTTGGGTACAGCTACATCTGTGCAGCTATTAGCATACTTGTACAGGGTTTCTGTGAGCAGTTCTGCATAGGCAGCAGTGTTCTCAGGGTTTATGGGGCTTGACATTTTGTCAGGTTCTCACTTAATAGCTGGAGGTTATCTTTAGAATAGTTCCTGAATATTCCAGGTTTAGCTGGGGGTCCAGGTTTTATTTTTACTTCAAAAGAGACAATGCTGTGGTCTTACCTTACCAAGGAAGGGATTACAGTAGGGGGTGTGCAACACTCTCCCATGTTAGTGAGAACCAGATCCAGTAATGGTTGCACCCCTGGTTGGTGTATTGAGTATCTAGTCCAGGGAGTTTGTGTTTACAAAATCCAGGAATCTCTGTACATGTATGTTTGGTGTCATATAGGATTCCCAGTTTATAGTAGGGTAATTAAAGTCACCCATGAATATGGTATTGGGTCGGATGGTTAGTTTTTATAATAAGTTTAAATACATGGTATGGGTTTCCTGGGTCCTAGAGGGGGACCTATAGCTTTCAAGGAAGTGGTATTGGACTATGTCTATGGTGATTTGAACATGGAGCAACTCAAGTGCATTGTCCTGTTTGACCAGCCATGAAGTATACTTATCTTTTATGTAAATGGGGACACCTCCACCTTTAGTCCCTGCCTGTGAAGTAGCTGGCCTAAATGTGAGGAAGGCATTATAACCTAGCACTGTTGGTGTGCTCTCCACAACTTTAAACCATGTCTCAGTGACTGCACAGACATTAGCATTCTCTAGGGTAAAGAGGGCTTCTTGGAAGTGGAGGTTTTTATTTAGACTCCTAACATTGAGCAGTAATACCTTTAGATTTTCTTGGTTTTGATTTTTTATGTCGGAAGTACATTCAGTTTGGCATTGCCTAAAAATGGCACTATGGGGGAAGACAATGTTTTAGCTAATATTAGAAAACCTAAAGGGGAGAGGTGCAGACCACCCTGGCAAAGCAGCGTGGTCTGTTGACCATCTCCTTCCATGCTGACAAATATTGAACCCCCTTAGAATGACACCAGAAACTAAGCCAAATATTAAAGTCAATCATCTTTTGTTCATATTGTGGCATCATCCTTGGAGAAGTTAAAATGCTGCTCAATGCTAGGCTCATACCAGCCTGAGACACATATTCTGAGAGTTCCATGATGCCTCTCTTCATATAGTCTAGGGAGGTATGTCTCAGGTCTTTTACTCCTACATGGACTATGACTGAGTCATATTGGTAATTGTGATACAATGACCTGAGTGCCAGAGAAATGTAGCAGATCCTAGCCCCTGATAAGGAACTGACTGTGACTTTCTCCTTACTCAGCCTGTTAAGAGGGACATCGGTGTGTCTCACGTTGGAGACTCCAATGACTAGAATGCTTGATTGTGTGGTGGCTTGCCTTGTGGGCTTAGAGGTAGAGGGTCCATGAGATGGTACTTTATGTGTTGATGTGAGTGTTGTTTCGAAAGAGTGCATTTGGGGCTGCTGAGTGTATTTGTTATGTGTACTTCACCTAGGAGGTCTTTGTGGTTTAGGAATGTTACATTTAAGTGCCTCAGCATATGTAGTTGATACGTCTGATTTGAATTGTGTGTGATAGATGCAGTGTGTATACTACTGACAACCTTATTGACATTAGGAGTACTTTTATGTGAGAGCATTACCTCCAGTGACATTGTGTAAATACATCCCACACATGCCATATCAGTTTGTTTGAGAATTAACTGGTTGTCAGTAAACATGAGGGAAATTCTACATTGCCTCAGGGTGCTCATATCCAACAAGCTGGTAACTGAGACAGTAGGAAAGGTCATATCCATGGTAATAAACCCCTTTTTCTTGATTAGACAGTTGGAGTGAGAGTATCAATCACTATCAGGTGTATCCAGTTTGCAACTATGGGGACAGTGCTTGTTACTGCAAACTGGTTGTCCTCTGTGCAACTAGGTATTGGGAGATATTTCATTTGTGCTTTTACAGGAAAAATGTCACTCAAGATGTCTGAGTTTATAAAGGGTACCGCCAAACAGTTGAGGGGAAACTAATATGTAGACTCTGAAAATGTAAGGATGATGTATTTAGGCAGATATTCTGAAGTTAGAAACAAATCAAACAGTACTAACTGCAAACAAAGAATTAGCTTGTCAAGAATGATTTAAAGAGAGCAGTCACATGAATGGGTACTGCCTGGCTACTATTAATGCTGGTCTCACCACAGTTTCACTTTGTTGGGATACAATGCTCCTGTGCTTCTTTTCTCACTAGAAGCAAAATGTTAGTACCAATCTCAAGATGAGAAGTAGATCACATCCTGTTGATCCACAGTCTTGTCCCAAATGATGCAAGGGTCTGTAGGCTTGAAGCCTTTTCCTGGTAGATGCCTTCAGTAGCAACCAGACCAATCAGAAACATTAAGTGAAGATACTCATTCTCCAACCAGAAACAGTTAAGAATCAATGCATTCTGCTCCCTCTCTCACTAGAACCAAAATATAAGAACAGATTCCAAGCTGTCACATATAAAGCAGTTATTAGGCTTTCTGGTGATCGGCAGTTTCCAGGAAATAATTTCCATGTGCTCCTTCTCTCACCAGGAGAAAACAGAAGCACTAGTTCCAAGATGACTACATAGAGGCAGAATGTGGGCTCTCCAATAACTGGTGGTCTTGCAATCGATGTTTAAAGGTAAGATGAAGAAAATGGTTTATCCTAAACACTGCAGTGTACACTAAGTAGTTAGATATGAAAGTGGGTAACGTAAGTTGTAGCTGTTTAAATGGAGAGCCACTATTTTTAAAAGAGCAAGATAGATTGAAAGGGGATGGACACTTTTGTATTCTGCCACTATGGAATACAGTGGGATGGCCAATACATTTAAATAGTTGAAGGGGAATGATTTCACAAAATGATAATTTTGTGCTTACATCAGCTAGTGAATGGAGGGAGGGGAATGAGATATATGATCAAATTAACATAAGGGGCGGGCAACTAGAAGGACAGTGGTGTATAAGAACACAACAGTAACAGGGTGGGAGGGTGGGAAGAAATTCTGTCTGACTCACAAGAGACACAGCTGTGGACTCTTTTCAATTTTAATATGAAACTAAAAGCAGAATCTAAGTACAATACAGTGTAAAGAAAATAAATCACAGTAAAGAAAACAGAAAAAAGGCAATAAAGTAATACAAAGTACAAGAAATCAAAAGCAAACTAACATTTCCCTCGCAGCAAGCTGTGACAGAGTCTGGGTGAGCTTTAAAGTAAGAATCAAACCTGGTACCTCGTATTTGTGATATGAATAACTTAACCATTATACCAACCCTCAAACAGAAAATTATTATTAGCTAAAATAAGTCATTAGCTAAAATAATCTTCCAGTCTTCCAATTAATAACCAATGTTTTTTAATGCTCAAACTATCAACAGGCGTACCTAATAAAAAAGTAGTAGTATAACTATGTACTTCAATATCCCATTCCTTAGACTGAAATTCTGTTAACAAGTTGGAGGCACATTTTGTAGACCATAGTTGTATGACTTCATCATGTTTTTTTCAATTAAGATTTATGAGAAACCCATATCTAAGAACATATCTTGCAAATACTTATATTCAATAAAGTATTTCTTATCATCTAAGCCCAGTCTAGACAATCTAATAAATTAATCTTTAACTACATTATTCTTCATATACAAAGGATATCTGTTTGTAAAATATATGTAATTGTTAACAAATATAGTTTTCATGTATGCACAAGCCCCAGGATTCACTAATCTTCCGTGCAGTACTAGCTAAGTCCTACATGGAAGCACCCGTTTAAGAGCAGGACAGCAGCACACCATGCATATTAACAAGGTGCGCTGCCCGAGCTCCTAGGCTTACATGGAATGTGTACGAGTGCAGGGGGCGTATCCGAGAGCAGAGCTCTCAGAATGAACACACCCCTGCAATGTAGAACAGCAGAAGGTGTTAAGAAATGAGCGAGATCGCTCATAGGTGTCGTCATATCCCCACCAACAGTCCCCCTTGTGTACAACAGCAACAGTACATAAAAATCAAATGAAGAAACCCCTTTATTTTTTTTTAAATCCGAGTACAGCTAATCGTAGGTGCGCGAGTGTGCCCATCACTTAGCTACGGTTAAAGCAGCATAAAAAGCTGAAGAGGATAACAAGGAAGATATATGCAAATGAAGCAGCACAGCAATAGTGCAGTGGGCAGAGCATTTGCTTAATGGGTAGGCATTCCTGTTTTTAGTCCCACTGCAGTGCAGCTTATTTTACATGGCAAAGCTCATTATAACCAATATTCATGTTGCAAAACCCATAAAAAAGCATATATTTATGAACTGGAGTACTGCAGGAAATGCACATGTGAAGTGTCAATGTCATAATGAATAAGGCACTAGTAAGCAGGTTTAAGCACAAATAAGCAGTAGTACACATATGAAAGCACTAGTAAGCATGTTTAAGCATGTTTAAGTGTGTCTGCACGGGGGTAAGCACTGCCTACACAGGTTAAGCAATATGGAAGCTAAATGAGTACAAGAAAGTGTAACCGGAAGTTAGCAGTGCTTAGCTCCGCACGATCACGTGCACACCCGCTTACAAATGCTTTAATCACTTTGTATGTAACGGCCCATGTTCTGCCCAGCAACAACATAAACAGGTTCTGCGAGGCTCAAACCCAGGATCCTGGGCACCATACACAACGTGATTTACCACTAAGCCATGACAGACATATGAAAATCTGATGTTTTCAGAAACATATCATCTAGCCCAGTCATGCAACAGTACAGAGAATGTATACCAACATCTAGATGTATGTGTGTGTGTAAACAGATACAACATATATATATATGTAGATATATATGTATATATATATATATATATATATATATATATATATATATATATATATATATATATACTGACATGGCAGGTATTGAGGCATGTAGGACAGTCATATCCACAAACACACTGTTAAACCAACAGTACTCCAAATGCAGTATAGCAGCAGTTACAGTCTGTAGTCAGGTCAGGCACATCCCCCTCCTGTGTGTTGCCCTGTTTCCACAGTGTATGTTGTTAGAGGTAAATCCCCAATCCATCTGAGATGCTGTTTGCCAAACAACAGATCTAGTTCCTGCTCACAGTGAATGAAAAGGGTCAACAACAACATGATGTCCCTAGATATTGGAGTGTGTTTCCATGCAATTGGCTATGGGAATGTTACCACAGCTGTGCCACATGCAATCAGCTAGTGGAGGGCTGCAATTTGTGCAGAGGCCATCAGCTAATCATGAGCATCACTTACAGTTCACATGCTGCTGCCAAGCAAAGCAGGTGTAGGTGTCCACATCCACTAGAGAGGGAGTGGGAGAGGAAGACAGAGGCAAAGACACATCAGGGAGGGGTAGGAGAGTAAAACCTAAGCATGTTTGTGTCACACACCTACCAGCACAGGGTATCAAACCCCTGACAACTATGTAGTGCTATCACAGTTCTATGCAGTTATTGGATGTACCACATGGGTCACCTGTTGTGGTGCCCTCAGAACATATATGTGCTGGTGATTGACATCTGCGACAGGGATACATAGCTATATGGTAGGTGATGTACACGTGCCTGTCTCCATGAACAAGTGCCAGCATCAACACAGCCATCTGCAACAGGGATACGGTAGCTATATGGTAGATGGTGTACATGTGCCAGTCCGCATGAACAGGTGCCAGCATCAACACAGCCACACTCTCACATGGATGCACACACATTGACACACTTGGCAGGGCCAGGATTACAACTCATCAGTAGTTATATTGCCACAACATATCACTGTGCAGGTATCACATGCACCACATGGGTCATATGGGGGTTGTATGAGTAAGGGGTTTGGGGAGGTGTCTGACATCAGACAGCATGCTTCAGTATGCCCATGGGGGTTGTAGGGAGTGTGGATGTGAACATACACACCATACAGCACACACACAAACACACAGGGTGCCAGTATTGACATGCATGGGTGCATGTCTACACGGGTGTGTGGTGGTCAATTGTGCCAGACGGCTATACAAGGCTAGGCGATGGGTATACCTTGCCATCAGGCCACATGACAATGATCTGCATTGTGGCTTAGGGCTGTAGTGTCTGCATTTGCCCACACGGGTGGGTATTATATCCCCCATCCAGTCACCTGGGTGACTACTGTGTGTGGCCAATGCTGTGCCTTGCTTGTCATGTATGTGTGCCTTAGTCCATGACATGGACAATGTCTGGGATGTGCGCACCTCCCACAGGCATGTACAGTGACATGTGGAACTGTACCTGGGGTGTCTGGCCCATGTTGTGAACACAGATTATCATCAGATGTGCCAGTCTTGCCCACCTGTGGCAGGAACTGGTAATGGGCAGCAGGTGTACCCTGCACCTACATTTATAGCATGCTAATGGCATTCCCTGTGACAGTGGCATCTGTCAATACAGGGCATGTTGTCTGGCATGGTATGTCCTTTGTGGGTCACATATGATGGCACCACAGGTGTTGCAGGTGTTCATTGTGGAACATGGGGAAGGTGCACTATCTGCATGTACATGCATATTGGACAGATGGACAAGGTGTCATACCCTCTGTAGCCCACAGCTATCACCCCATAGTTACTATCAGTGGCCAATATGCAGTGTACTACCTACATATTGGCTGTTGACTAGGCATGTGTGTTTATGAGACATGAGTTGAGAGTGTGCTCTGAGTAATACTGGGGTTGCTAACTATAATTGCCTGGCCTTGATGTCACATGTATGGGTATGACTTTGCACCCCAGCCTCTAAGCTATTTCACATCTGTTATCCCTGTATGGTGGACATTGTGATATATAGTAGGGCCACCATATAAGAAATATGCAAAACCCACTCCACTTTGGCCACGGGTTCATAGGTTCATAGGTTGGTACTAGGCTATCGGCCCTAGGGCCTATACAAGCCTAGCCATAACAATTCCCTGGCTATTTCTTCCCACAGTATTTACTTCACTGGACCCCTGTCTAGCGACTGTCTGTCTGGGCGACTGATGTGATCCCCGGGGTGAATTTCCTATCTCCCATCCAGTCATCAAGGTTGCTTTTGAAGAGGGCCAAAGAGGCGCTCTGCTTGACATGTATGGGCAGTCTATTCCAGAGTCTGGGGAGACTCTGGGTTGGGAACCTATCTCTCCAGCATGTTTTGTTCATTGTAAAGACAAGGTTTAGATCCCTGGAGTGTGTGTCTCTGAGGGATTGGGATTTCTTTAAGTGTAGCATGTCCAACAGCTCTGGGTTTGACATGGCCTTGTATGTTAAGCTTCTGAGTAGACAATATGCGACAGAGTATAGGTGGAGTGTTTTAGATGGTCAGCACAAGTCATCTGCTTTAGGCCTGTGATTCTTTTAGTGAGGTATTTCTGCAGCCTTTACAGTTGTTGCAGATATCTTGAGAGGTACATACCAAATGGGGCGTTGTATTCTATAAGGGGTTTAATGAAGGATGAGTACAGTGGGATAATGACTTCCTTTTTTCTGGATGAAAAGCCCTTAGTAATGAGGTGTGCCACATAGAAGGATTTCCTGACTGCTGTGGTGATTTGGTTATCGAAGGTGAGACTACTGTCCACCTGTGTCCTAAGTCTCATCACACTTTTGGTGTTTAGTGTACTGCCACCTGTGTGGTAATTCACAGGTACATGTTTTTTCCCAAAGGGGATAACTATACATTTCTTGGCACTGAGGCACCAAGCATCTGTTTCTGTAATGCCCTTTTGTAGAATATCCACATCATTTGGGGATTCAGTAATGACTCCCCAGTTTGCCGTCATCTGTGAACTTTGTTAGCCAGAGTCCCTTAGTGTTGGCCTGTACTTTAGAGAAGTAGATGCCAAACAAGAGCAGTCCCAGGACTGAACCCTGAGGTACTCCACTTGTCTGGAGCTGGATTTGGAGTCGGTTACTTTTACAGTGTAGGTTCTGTCAGTAAGCCAGTTGGCAACCCATCGAGTGACTGTCAGTAAGCCAGTTGGCAACCCATCAAGTGATGTAGGGATTAATGCCCAGCTTAGTAAGTTTGTTTATGATTCCAGAGTGGGGATGGTGTCAAAGGCCTTGGCTTTGGACTATCTTACTCTTGTCCACGGCTGATTCAAAGAAGTCACTCAGGTTCAAGAGACGAGATTGGCCCTTCACAAACCCAGGGGTGACACACACACACACACACACCTGTGAAATTACTGGAGTATTCTTTCCCCAAAGGTGTATATCACATTGGATGACATCAGCAGGATTGCCAAAGTAGGTCATTCGAATTGTAGTGAGTGTGACTAGCCTAAAATGCATTGCTCCCTACACACACAAAACATCCACATCTGACATGTGTGAGTACAGAACCTCTAACAGAGGTCTATATCACACTACAGCATGGAGCTGTTATAAGACTCTCCACAGGAGTTATTGGAGAACCCTTTCCCCAAAGGTGTATTTCACAATGAATGACATCAGCAGGATTGCCAAAGTAGGTCATTTGAAATGTACTGTGTGTGACTAGCCTAAAATGCATTGCTCCCTACACAGACAGTGACACACACACAAAAAACATCCACAGCTGACATGTCTGGGAATACAACCTTTAAGAGAGCTCTATATCAGACTACAGTATGGAGCTGTTATAGGACACACCACAGGGATTATTGAAGAACTCCTTCCCCAAAGGTGTACTTCACAATGAATGACATAATCAGGATTGCCAAAGCAGGCCGTTTTAAATGTACTGAGTGTGACTAGCCTATAATGCATTGCTCTGTACACAGACACTAAAACACACACAAAACATCCAGAACTGCGATGGGTGGGAATGGAATCCTACCACAGCTCTAAATCACACTACAGCAGTACCCAGTTACAGGACATGCTACAGAAATTAGTGGGATGCAAGCTTCCCAGAGGTGTATTTCTACGTGCGTGACATCAGCAGCCTTACCAGAGTTGAGTATATGAATTGTAAGGAGTGTGAGCACCCTAAAAAGCATTGTTCTCTACACAGACAGGGTCAGACAGACACACACACTTGCCATGCTGGGATTACAACACCAACCTAACTACTTCATCACACTACAGCAATACTCAGTTACAGGATGCACTACAGAGATTACTGGGCTACAATTTTTCCAGAGGTGTATTTCTAGGTGGGTGGCATCAGCAGCCTTACCAAAGTTGAGTATATGAATTGTAAGGAATGTGAGTACCCTAAAAAGCATTGCTCTTTACACAGACAGGGTCAGACAGACACACACACACACATGTGTATTTCTAGGTGGGTGACATCAGCAGCCTTGCCAAAGATAAATATATGAATTGTAGGGAGTGTGAGTACCCTAAAAATCATTGCTCTCTACACAGTCAGAGACAGACATGCACACACACACACACACACACACACACACACACACACACACACACACACACACACACACACACACACACACACACACACACACACACACACGCTCACAGTTGCCAAGTCTGGGGTTCGAATTCCTACCTAACTAGTTTATCGCAATACAGCAGTATGCAGTTATGGGATGCGCCATGGCGATTACTGGGCTACAACTCTCCCAAAAGTGTATTTCACATTGGATGACCTCAGCAGGCTTGTCATAGTAGGGCTATGGGGCGGGTAGTGTGTGTGTGCATGGGCCATAACACATTCACCTAGGGGATGACACGCCACATGCGAGCACACACCGGGTCATATTTCACAGGTAACTACACATACCTTGGTATCCACTGGGATGGGTTCTCCTCAGTCAGTTTGGTGTGTCAGGTGTGACTGGCACAACTCAACAATTTGCTGTAGGAGGTCTCTGAAAACCCTATAGTGCTCCACTATCTCCAGCTCATGTAGCCCTTGGTAGGTTACTCTGGGTCTGTACACTCTTCTCCATCTCCTCACTGTGGGTTGTTCGGCAGCATTCACATCCTTACCACCCTCAGCCTCTTGCACATGTTGCTCTATGTTGCCTGCTGCAGCCCTTCTCATTTTTTAGGTTTGTTTGTTAAAATTTCCCCACTTGTATACACCGGTGGTGTAGAGTGTGTGAAAAACCAAAGGGGAAGCTGTTTGCTTAGTTTATAGTAGTGTTCTGGGCTGGGCTGGTCTGCTGCCTGTGTAATTGGCTGATTCTGATGCATTTCACCTGCCAGCTAAGCTAGTTCTCCTTGATTACCTTCCTACTGCTGTTTTCCCTTCCCATTACCGTCCTGTTTAAGCCTGTGTGAACACCGCACAAACAGAGTGCTCAAATGTGCACAGTGCTGCTATTTCCTGGTTTAACTTATTTTTTCTTCCTGTAAAACCTGGTGCATGGCGTGCACACCCACTTAGGCTTTGTAAAGAGTGCTAGACACGTTTAGACACCCCCCCTCCCATAAGCTAGGGGCAAACCCAAGCCACAGGGGCCCCAATCCACTTACAGTTTGCCTGACACCCCCCCCCCATAATGTCACCTACCTCTTAGGCTTGCACCAAGCTATTTCTGTTTTTACACTGTTGGGACCTGACTCACATGCTGGGGAAAACTGGGATTCACTATCCTTCCCCTCATTTGCATATGATTGCCTGCTAATGCATAGTTACATGTCTCACACTGAGCCTCCCCCTTTAGCAGCCACTACTCACTGGCCAAGTTGTATTCTGCCTGCCACTGACTTGCATGGCAGAATACTGATTTTAGTTAGAATGCTTATTTTAGGTTTATTTTATTATTTTGCCTTGATCCCATTTGCGCGGCACTGCCCTATGCTTAAACAGCCGAGATCGGCTAAAAAAAAAAATAAAAGTTTTTTTTTTTAATTTTTTTGTTTTGTTTGCAATGCCAATGACCTTATTCTTGGCCATTGGCATGCTTACTACTTAATATAAAGCCTTTATTCGGAGCTGTCATAGCTCCCTTTTGGATTTTGCATAAATGTACTCGGTTACTAACCGAGTACATTTCTGCAGATAGTACTAGTCTTGCACGGACTGTTGCAAACTTCGTGGATTGCAAAATCACCTCATTTGCATGGATTTCACCTGCAAATGGGGTGATTTGCATACCAGGGCTTAGTCCATGCAAGATTAGTGCAGGAGCGCTCGAGAACACCCCTGCAGGCTGTTCCTGGATCGCACGGCAGACATATTGCCTGGTTGAGCTCCTGCACTGATCTTGCACTACGTGCAAGCTTTTGAGAATCCATGGGAAACTCTGGGCAACAAGTCTGATGAACTGGTCAGTATAGTTACTGAACATAACTACATAGTGCTAGCAATTGTGGAATCTTGGGACACATCTGCAATACATATTGTAAATTATACAAAATATGAATGCCTCAGAGAGAAATCTAGGGTCAAGGGAGTTTCATTATGTATTCATAGCACTATTCCATCTTTACATGTGAATTTAATTAATAAGACAGAATGTCATGGGTGCCAAAACTATAGAACCAGAGAGAGGGGGAGCTCCCCCACTTTTAGAGCTGCAAGACCTGTTGGGAAAAATTAATGAAGTGGAGTTTTCACGCTAACATGGATTAGTGCACGGAAGTAAAACTAACTAAACTAGCTGTCCTTGTTCTCTTATTTCTCAGTGTTACAGGAGTTATGCTGCACTGTTCTGTTGGTGCTGCCAGAGCCAGAGTCATGCCAGTAAGGAGAGTTTTGTTCTTTTATTTGCAGGAGCTATGCTGCTCCTGTATGTGCATGTGTGTGTGTGTGTGTGTGTGTGTGTGTGTGTGTGTGTGTGAGTGTGTGTGTGTGTGTGTGTGTGTGTGTGTGTGTGTGTGTGTGTGTGTGTGTGTGTGTGTGTGTGTGTGTGTGTGTGTGTGTGTGTGTAATGCCCCATTTAGGTATAGTTGAGTCCATAGCTCTCAACTGTCCAGATTTTCACAGAATATTTGGCTCATACTTTTGGTCTGTTTGCTGTGGTAGCATTGTCGCCTCACAGTAAGACGCTGTCCGGTTCGATTCTCAGCTAGAGCGTCTTCTGCGTGGAGACATGCGTGAATGGGCGTACCTTCGTTGAAGGTTGTGCATCAGGCCTAGCAAGCCGGTATGTAAAAATCAACTGCCAATCATTAGCAGACCAGAGTTCCGCTGTGGCGACCCCTAACCAGGAAAAGCCGAAAGACAAACAAACTTTTGGTCTGTTCCTCTTAAAATTTGTGGTTTTCTGGCAAATCAGTGAGAACTGAAAATAATGATAGCCCTTTAAGTTTCAGTCTTCCTATCTTTCAGGAAACACATGGTAACACATAACTTTCCAAGATTATACAAGCAATATTTAAAATGTTTCCCTGGTGTGGTGCCTTTGCCCCTCCCCCAAATACATTTTGGCTTTTTCCAAATTTCTTGTGCTGTGAAGTTGAGAGTTTTAGTTGAGCATCAAGTGGGTTTTACAAGGAGCTGAGAGCTTCAGGGAAGAGAAGTTTAGTACTACTTATGCTATGTTATTTGCATTGTTAGTTGCACAACAGTTAGTACACTTTGCCTTTTGATGTAGAAGGCTGTGGGTTCTACTCTCACAGTATGCAGATGGATCGCTGACACTGTACTGTGTTGTACTTTAAAGGGAGTGGATGCTGCAGTCCTATGAATGTCCTCCTTTGGAGGAGTTACCTAGTAACTATGTTTCATTTATCAGTTTGTCATCCATTCCCCATTGCAAAATTACTAGTTTATCATTTTTTTAATGTAGCATAGGCAATCTATTCCTCAAGGGCAACAGACACTTTATTTGTAGATGAAACAATGAAATATGAAATTCTTTGCTAGTAGCAACATTTTCATTAGTTACAGATCCCTTTAATATGGAATTATTTAGATGACTTACTTCTGCAGAGATTTTGCATATATACTGATATTGGTGGATTGTAATGAGAGAAGTTTGAGTGGCCTTTTATGGTTGTTTGAGATGACTGCAAGCTAGAAACAGTTATTGAATCCCCAAATTCCTTAACCATCATGCAGGAAGGTTTGTCCCAAACAATAACTGGTGCCAGAGTCATGAAGTAAAACTAAACTCCAAGAAATACATTATCATATCCTTTGGGAAGTCATCTGCTCCAGGGAACTGCCAAATTGGCAATGCCCTCTGAGGAGTGATCCAGTTGTTTGGCATTTGGGAACTTGTGTGTACAGTGACCCAACTTTTGACCAATATGTGCCCAGAGTCATAAGAAAGTCTTTCTATATTGCACAGATTATAAACAAATTGATTGCGACTAGATCTAGAGATGTTATTGTCCCCATCTACAAAGCCCTCGTTAGGTCAATCATTTTGTATAATGCTCACTTTGGCATGTATCTTTCCAGACCAATGCAACAATTGGAATACCCACAGAGATACCTTATTAAAAGGATACAAGTCCTAAACAATAGGTCTTGCATGGACCACCTCAAAGATTTATCACTATACTCAGTATCCTACAGAGTGCTTAAAGTTGACATGTCTGGCATACAAGGCATCCTCCAACCTAATACAGATGGACCTACTGAACATCAACAAGTCAAATGGCATCAGAAATACTCAATCCAGGTATCTAAACTGAATGTTGTGGAGAGATGGATATATATCACAGAGGCTATCACTGTTCCAGAACAGACTATCCGTTCAAGTAAAACAAACTCATTCATGTCCATATTCAAATGAAACTTGGATCTAAAGATGGGTAATAGCAGATGTACTCCAGGATTGCCTCTCATGCCACTAATGCATAGAGACAGTTCCTAAATGCTGCATCCCTTACATGGGTCCCCTCAAATTATCTATATTATGATCACATTTATTCTCACTAGGGCTAATATACAATTAACAGTCATGGGATAGGTAAGACCAATCAGGAAATGTTAATTCAAGCACCAAAAGGGAAATTGGCTAAGCTTAAAATGTCCTTCAAGTGAACATATGCTGTGGTAGTAAACAGTTTTAAAAAAATGCCCTTTTTAGATCACTAAGTGCCCCTTTCACCCTCTGTACCCCCCTCCCAGTCTTCAACAACTTCCGGCACCTCTGCAGAATGCATACCTGTTCAGGTTTTTGAACCTTTATCAAGTAAATCCTTTAGAATTGCTCTTTATTACCATAGTCCCAGTAAGGATGCATTTAAACACTGGGATTACCTCACCCATTTAAAACATAACTTACCAATTAAAGACATTATACTAATGGGTGTCTTCAAATACCATGACATTTCTTGGGCAAAACTTGCTACAAAAACTGCTTATGAAAGAATATCATAGTACAATAAAGAGTGACCCAAATGTCACAGAAGGCACCACAGGGACTAATATTCATGAACTGTTTTTTTACCAATAACCCTGGTATTATTGGCAATTTAATAGTCAGGGCACCCCTTGAACTTTCAGATCACAACTCACTAAAGTTTCACTTAAAATATAGACTCCTGCACTAACAGCTTATAATAATATAATTTAGAAAGAACATCATACTTACTGAATCACAAAGTAAATTTTTAATATAAGACTTTTCATAACTTACTTAACTTCTATATAGACTCAATAGACTTGACTCCACAGTTACTTATAAGCATAGTTCACATAAAATATATTTCTTCATTGGTGGAAATTAGATCTTAGTAAACTGTAAAATAAAAAGAAAACAAAGTATAAGGTTTACAGGAAACATTTAACAATAGCAAACAAAAAAATAATAGCAGATCACATAAGAGGAAAATTAGAACAAAAAATAAGTTTTGAAAACAAACTTAAGGTGGATACTAATAGTAAGAAAAGATTCTATAAATATATTAATAGTATCAATAATTCTTATTATCCAGTAAAACTCTATAAATTCTGAAGGCCATATAATAAATTATTCTTTTTTTTCCAAAATCTCTTTATTTGAATTTTCAGATATTAACAGTGATAAATCCAATCAAACACACAAAACAAACAGTACGTACAAAAAGGAAATCTTCAAAAAACTAATAACACAAGAAATATATACACACTATATACAATAGAAGTCACTACATCATCAAATGGAGTATAAAAGGTTTTTAATATCACTTAAGAAAGTGAGGGATAGAATAAGGGACATATTTTATGAAGAAGATAAATATAGAAATTCAACCAGCATTATACTTAATGTAATTAGGGAATAAAATTGGATATATAAAGAGTAAAAAGGGAAAGAAGAGAAAAAAAAAAAGAAAAAATTTAAAAACTGGTTATAATGCAGTTATTGCATAATATGAATTTGTCTTATCATGTCAGTGTACAGACTATCTTTCTTTGTTAAGAATTACATCTAGTAAGTGACCCCAATATTTCTGATAATAGTGTTTCTTTTTTGTTTTTGTATAAACTAGTTTTTGGGATGAGATATATTTAATAGCAAGGTTGCTAAACCCTTCCCATGTAATTGAAAATGTGACATTCCAATTTTTAGTGATATAAAATTTAATAAGGGCATACACCATGATAAGGACATGTTTTTTTATTTTTGGAAGTTGAGTCATGTTAATGTGCAATATAGCTGTCTCCCATGACAGGGTTGATTTTTCATATCCCATCTTCTCTAACCTAGCTCTTAAAGAGCACCATAAGGTTGTGTACCTTGCTACATTTCCACATAACATTGAGAATATCTGCAGTTTGGTTTGGGCAGTGAGGACATATAGGCGAGAAGTTGGAATTGAACTTAGTTTTGATGAGGTAGAGTGTACATTGTTATTTATTATAATTTGTGTATATAGCAGCTTCTTAAAAGGAATGAATTGTATCATATTCTCAATGGCCAGTCACTTATTTTCATCTGTCAGAGATTTTTTTTTCTTGCCAATAATTTGAAAATAGTAAAGAATTCCGGTGTTTTATGTTCGTTACAAGTTTATATGTCCTAGAAATTGTTTTCCCTTTCATCACAAGGTTTTCTAGTATTAGTTTTACTAAGTTAATATCCTGCAAGTTGACTTGTGTTTGTGAGAATTTAGCATTTATGAGATAATGGATTTGGGTAAGAATAACAGTATATTTCTTAGTAAGATTTAGTTCTAGTCTTATTTGTTGTATATTGGATTCTCTCCATTGGTATATTTCCCATACTGTGAGATCTTTTATCAGAGGGTAATTTGTTAGATTTAAGGGTTTATTGTTTATTAGTAGTTTGGGATTTAGGTGGAGTGGTTGTATAAAGGCAAGAGCATCTAATAACTGCAATGATTTAAATAATTTCTGTGTAGTAAGAATCATGTATTTAATTAGTGGGTGTATATTCTTCATGAATATGACATTTTGATTTAGGTTTAAAAATGGTAGGGATTTGCTGTTATACCCAAAGAATTTCAGTTCTTCAGACCAGATTTTGGTCCATTGGGGTGTCCAGGTATTTACATATGGGTCATGGCTTATTATCTGTATTAGTCTGTATGCAGTAATTCTACTATAAAAGAGTTTGAAATCAGGTAACCCAATCCCCATTTATCTTTGGTAAGTACATGTTTGTCATATTTAATTCTAGTGGATTTGGGGTACCATAAGAATCTTGATATAGCTTTTTCTAAATCAAGGAAGACTTTTTGGGGAATATTTGAAAAAATAGCATTTCGTTGAAAGAGTATTCTCGGTAAAAGGTTCATTTTAACAACACTAGCTTTTGAGAGTAATGACATATTAACATTCTTCCACCTGTTGATATTGCTTTCAATACTGGTCCATGTACACAATAGGTTATTCTTTATCATATCCTTAAAGTCCAGAGGAAATATTATTCCTAGGTATTTTATCTGATAACTTATCTTGAACTCACTCATGGGAAAGTAAAATTCCTTATGACCTATGTGAAGATTGTGGAAAGATGGGAGAAGGCTGCCAGCCTAGCCAAATAGAATTTGATACATAATTCTATCATTTGTATAAATAAATGTAAAATACAGGCTTGTGTTCTTAAATGAAAGAAGAGACTGTAAAATGTGAACTTCAAGATTGTTGCAACATTGCCATCTGTTGTAAGGAAAACCAAGCCAAGCATTTCAAATATTCTTTGAAGTTACAATCATCTAAAAGAAGTGGTGCCGAAACGGCTGGGTGAACACATTCTTTCTATTGTCTTAACTTAAGGAATAATTGTTAGAATATACATGTGAAATGTCTTTTATTGTTGTAGTTTCCTGAGCAGGTGTTAGATTGCTAAATAATGCAGTTTGTGGCCTGGGAACTCCAGACTAAGTGTCAAAATGATGTAATGTGAATTCTGGGAAAACCTAAGTGTCAAAATGATGTAATTTGAGAGGGCCTTAACAGAGCTGTTTGTTACTGAGTTTTAAAAACTATTGTTGAGAGACAGACTGAAAGCATTTTGTCTTGAACCATCAACCCCAGCACTGCTTATGCTCTTTATGTCTGTAAGTAGGATTGTAGCACTGTGTTTTCTCTTAAGAATAGCTAAAGATTAGAACGTTAGATTAAGTGTTTTTCTTTGACATCAGACCTGTCCTGTATTATTTTAAGTTTCTGTGTGATCTCTTAACCCTTAGATATCTCTGTGGTGTAGTAGTATTGTCTTGTGTTTTAATTATTTATTATTAAATATTTTAAAAACCTTTACCTGTGGCTGGTTTGTGTAGAGATAGTAGGCTCTAGAGTACATTGCATATTTATAGAGTTCATTGTAATAAGCCACTCTAAAAAGCCTTAGGCTGAATAATCACATCACCAATTGGATAATAATATTACACAGTAATAATTGGACACCCTTTTAAGGGCCTTTGGGTAGCTGATAGATATTAGCTGGTGGTGGCAGAACTTACTACTGTATAGTCTGAGTAAAGGGGCACAGATGGAGAATCTGTGTTAGCCTATCCCAGGAGTGTCGGTGAAGTTATACAAATACTTATCTCAAAGTGTGGGTGTGTGTCAGCTACCTGGGCAGGGACATGAAGCACTGGTTAGACAGATATGGTACTGGAGATTAGCTTGCTAGCTAGGCTGAAATCTGGACCCTATAGCTGTGCCAGTGGGGACTCTTACTGGGGACCTTGAGAGCAAGGGAGCAACCAGCCCCAGACTGACTGTGATCTCTGTGTGCACTTAAGGGAAATTGTACTTTACTGTGTGTATTACTTATCCTTTCCTCTTCCATGAGATGACCTCCCTGGTGTTAGTGGTGAGGATTGAGGCTCCTTGATTGCTGAGCCAGGGCATGGTCATCACACCCTATAAGATTCATGGGAAATATGTGGGATTTGTTTAGGTTTAAATTATAGTTAGAGATTTCAGAGAACTCATCTATAGCTTTAGTATTTTTGGGAGATCAGTAGTGGGAAGTTGAAAGTATATATTTAAGTCATCAGCAAAAGCAGAGAATATAAGATTTGTATTATAGATTCTAGGTATGTGATGGAAGGTTTTTTGTGAAATAAACAGAAGGAGAGGTTCTAGATAAAGATTAAAGGGGTATGGGGAAAGAGGGCAACCTTGTCTTGTACCACTGGATAACAGTATTGGGTTAGTTTTGAGCTTATTTATCTGAATAGTGGTAGAAGCTTTCTGATATAGAACCTTAATTATCCTTATGAATTCCTGAGGAAAACCATATAAAGGCAATATATTAAATAGGAAATGTAAATTAACTCTATCAAAAGCTTTGGTTGCATCTGCTGTGAGGATATATCTGGGGCATTTGTCACTGTTAAGAAGTCTGATAATGGTATCAAAAAGGAGGGTGTTATCACTTGTTTGCCTGTTTATCATAAAGCCCATTTGTTCTTGGGAAATGATAGGGGGGAGTACATTCTTAAGTCTATTTGCTATAACATGAGCTAGGATCTTAAGGTCAGTATTTATCAGGGCTATCGGTCTATAGTTTGCTGGATCTGTTGGGTCAGAATTCGGTTTTGGAATTTGCACTGTTTTGGAGTTATTTAAATAATTATCTATTATTTCATGTTGTATTATAAAGTTGAAAACTTTTAATAATACTTTGGAAATAGGTTCCATGAACAGTTTATAAAATTCAGAGGTGTAGTTGTCGGGCCCAGGGGATTTATCCAGTTTGAGTTTGTTTAATGCAGCTTTTATCTCATTTAGTTGCAGGGGTGTTTTTAGGAGTTTTTTTGATCTTCCATAATCTGTGAACATTGTATATTATGTATAAAATCACCAAAATTGTCTGTAGATGGTGATAAGGGTATGTTGTATAGTTTCTTATATATGTCTTCAAAAGCATCTACAATATATTGGTTCTTGTGCTTCACCAGTCCTTCATACACTATTTTTTTAATTCTCTGTGGGCCATTTTTATGTTAATTAATCTAGCTAAGAATTTTGAAGGTGTTTGTGCCCATTCTGAATATTGATATATTGACCTTAATTCTAACAGGGAGATATTTTCTAGATAGACGTTGTATAATTGCTTTTGTCAGCCTATTACTTTTTCCTTCAGGTCTTTAGAGTATTTTTTTCTGAAGTTCTAATTCAGCAATATTTATTTGAGTTTCTAGTTCCTTTGTAAAGTTATTGTACTTTTTTTGAACCATGTAGATTTTTGGATAATTATACCCCTAAAGACTGCTTTGGCAGCCGCCCATAGTATATCATAAGGAATTTGAATAGATATAAAGTCATTTTGAAGTTGGGCTATGACATTCTGGATTTCCTGTGCTGTTTCTTAGTTTTGAATGATTTTAGGATTTAATGTCCAATTATTGAAATAGGGAACATTTTTTTATATGTTTGAAAATGTATTAAGAGACTGATTTTTGAATGGTCTGAGAAAGTTCTAGGTGATACAGCATAATTTAGTCTGTTCGAAAGCAATGATTGGTAAAAATTAGAAAGGCATCTATTCTGGACCAGGTTTTATGATTGGCTGAGAAGAAAGTGAATCTTGACATTGTTGCATCATATTGGAATTTAATATAGATGTCAGTTAGTTCAAAAGTATTTTGTAATTCCTCAAGTGCTATAATGGTATGTTGCAACTGCCTATTTTCATTATGTGATCTGTCTTTGTCTAGATTTAATAAAGCATTCCAGTCCCCACCGATAATATACAAATGATTTGGGTGGTTAGCTAGTATATTAAAGATTTCATAAATGAAAAGATGTTTATTAGAGCAGGGGCTATATATATTAAGAAAGAGTAAAGGTTTATTTAGAGTATGATATTCACTAGTAAATAATACCCATCTTCCATTAGAATCAGCTTTAAAAGAAGTAATTTCTCCTTGGAAAGATTTATTTATTATAATGGCTTCCCCCTAGATAAAGACTTATGGCCTGCAGCTAATATTTGCTTAACCCAGTTCCTTTTCCTTTCCTTATCCCACAGTTGGTCATCCAAGTTAGTTTCTTGCAGGAAGGTTACATTAGCCTTGCTTTGGTATGTGAGATGCATGATTAAATCTCTCTTTTTTATCCACTATCCCTTTAACATTCCATGAGTCTATTGATACCATGTCTTAATTTACTTATAATGATGTTCATTGCCTGATAAGCAGAGAAATTGTAATAAAACTTGTCTGTTAGTGTGTTAAGATTTAAAACTGATGCAGTGACTTCTAAACTCCTATACCCCAAACAGGTGCCTATCCACCCATCCCTCTGTATTGGTAATTGTGCAGGAGTTGAAAAGCAAAGAAAAACTATTATTTGTATTAGAGTTATATATACATTTAGCAGAGGGATGTCAAAAGTGCCTAGAATGTTCCAAATATGAACAATCATGATTCTTAAAGATAGCACATCTGTTCAACCAATACTACACAACACTGATCTCTGTTAGATTTTTTTGGCAGCTTAATAGCTAACACTGAAATTCCTAACAGTTCAACGTATCCTACTGCATGTCAGGGAACAATAGAAAGAGCTTGTAGTAAAATATACAATTCAGCTTCTACGGGCCCATTTCAATATAGTGACTAACTATAAAAAAAATCCCTTACTATCAATATTATACTCAATATTTAAAAAAGCTATTAGAAATAGGTACTCCTTTCCAACTCATGGAAAACATCTACTATAATACCAATATATAAAAATGCAATAGAAGTGATATTAGTATCTATAGACCTATCAGCTTAATTTCCATTCTGCGCACATGCCATGCTTCAAAGGATGCATTACTGAAATACTGAGGAACAACCATAGAGGTATCACCATTTTGGATTTTGATTAACATGGTTTTGTAAAGGGTAGATTTACACTGGCAAGTTCATTAAACTTTTATGATCAAATTACTATGGCCTGCATCTAATTCTCTCACGTGGAGTAATTTTCATAGACTTAGCCAAAGTTTTTGACTCTGTTCCTCACCATGTAATCTACCAAATCCTTATCAAGGCTAAGGTCAATATATTCTTGGTAAAGTCGATTATGTCACGATTAACTGATAAATCGTAATGTGTAACTATACAAGGCATAAGCTCTGACTCTCTTCCTATCCACCTTGTTGTTACACAAGGCTCAGTTCTTGGACCAGCATTGTTTAATATTGTATTTACCTCCATTCTTAGATCCAAGATATGTTTGGCAAATAAGTGTGCAGACAAATGGAAAACTTGGCCCAATGCATGAAATTAATTTGATATTTAAATTTTTATATAAGACAGATAGGTGATTCAGCACACCACATTGGTATACATTTTAGTCATGACAAATGTAACTTGATGTATTTTGGAAAAGCTAAATTTCAGTCGCCTGTGTACTTACTAGAATATCCCCGAAAGGAGGTACAACAATCTACAGTCTGGGAAAACCATGAATGCTAATCTTTCCTTTGACACACATGCTCAATAGATAAGCAATAAAGTTATGCATCAAATGGGATACATGTTTAAAAATCTTAGCATAAAAATGATATATATCTTACATTATTGTATAAAACATATATTAGGCCTATCTCACAGTACAATAATATTTTTGTTGTATATACATTGCAGGTACGTTGAGTTATCTTGAGCCAGTAAAAAGAAAATTCACCAAGAGGATTTTTATTTCACAAAGATTATAGTTACAGTAATGTATGCAAATACCTCAATTCATTTACTATTCATTATCCTTAAATCCTTGGCAAGCTAATATTTGCCTACAAAGTTTTACACAACACTAGTTTACAAGCTATCTTTGACATAAAAATGTACAAATTTAGTTTAACATGGATAAATCAGACTATGAAGTTTGATTTAGGTACAATGAGGACACAACTATGTCACTCCTACTTAACTTAATGATTGATGATATTATGGAATAAATTACCACTTCATATTAGAGACAGTAATATCTTAGAATCCTTTAAAAGACAACTGGATTTCAAGGCTGGTGACAAACTCTTCAATACAGAAATCTTGCAGTCAGCATTACTAGATGGCTATATCACCTTAACATTGGTACTCAAATTATGAAGTTCATATTTGCTGTGACCTCGTCTGAGCTTGCTGGTTTCCCTGACTTTATTTTCCATAGGGTTGTTCTTATTTCCTTAAGGGTGGGCTCCTGTTCTTCTTCCGTTGTAGGCCATGTCTGAAGAAGTACAACTTCTGTGGGGCTTTCTTTATTCAGAAACTGCTGGAATTACTCCTTCCATCTGCCTATGGTGTCCCTCAAAAGGGATGCCAGCAACAATTTGCTCACCAGTCTATAGGAGTACTTCCATCAGCTTCTGGGTGATGAAGATATCAAGAGAGTTATGGTAGAAATGCTATCAGAGAGTACTCACAACAGTATGGAGAGAAATGAAAACATCAGATGACTGGAGAATAAGCATTCTAGAGCCAGTGAAGTGTACAGGAATAAAGAGAACATTCACAACTGTGTGCAGTACAGATATATCAGACTGCTGTAACACTATAAGATAGTTCTAGATAGGGTGATTGATGAATGAATTTGCAGCATAGTAGAAAATAAGATGGAACATGATCAAGTCAGATTTAGATCAGGATGCAAAACTGCTAACCCAGTGTTTGCAGTGAGACAGATAGTTGAGAAGAGGTTAGAGATGAGGAAAGAGTCCAACTGGGCATTCTTAGACTTGGAGAAACGATAGGACAATGTCCCAAAAAGCTGATTTAGTCAGTCCTACAATGGCTTCGTTTTCTAGAAGCATTGGTAGAATTAGTGCAGGCTATGGACAAAAGCCTAATTTCACAAGTACGAATAGTGTTCGATCTCACACAGAGGTTGACAATGGGAGTGGGTGAGCACAGGGGTTCATCTCTGATCCCACTGCTGTTCATACTGGTGCTGGACTACATTAACAAACAGGTTGGAGGGGACAGATCAAGATAACTGTTGTATGCAGACAATGTGGTAATACAGGCAGACTCTGAACAATAACTTCAGCAACTGAAAGGGGAATGGAATGCAAAACAGAAGGCACATAGGATGAAACTGAACATAGATAAGGCAGATGCAAAGGCAGGAAATGGCAGGAAATCAGAAGAAGCTAAGAAATGAGACAGAAGGGGAAATAATGGAACAGGTTAACAGCTTCAAGTAACTGAGAGGGTTAGTTGATGAAAAGGGAAGTCTGAATGAGGAGATCAAAGCTAAAATCAGAGTGGTTGCAGCCAGCTGGTGCAAGGTGTCATGATATTGTATGATAGCAGAATGCCAAAGAAACTAAAATGAAAGCTGTACAAAACAGTGGTGTGATCAGTACTATTGCATGGTGCAGAAACCTGGTCAGTAAAGAAAGTACAGTTGAGGAAGCTAGAGGTAATGGAAATGAAGTGTCTGTGATGGGTAGTAGAATGCACATTGTGGGACTGACAAAGAAATGAGACATACAAGAGCAGAACCCTGAATATCTCCAATTGCAGAAAAGGTCAAAGAGAACAAATGAGTGGGCACATGTGCAGAACAGCAGAAGAAAATCTGGTGAAAAAGACTTGGAACAAACAGGAAGAAAGCAAGAAGAAATGAGGGCATCCAGCGAAGACATATGACATTCAGGCAGGACTGTCAAGGTAAGTGAGTGTCACTGAATTTAAAGACATGGCAACAAGTTTACATGATGCCCCAACCCCATGTAGAAAATGGGAAACATAGTGTTGACGATGATCTGCATAATTTAAGTCAATGAACTGTACTCCGGCATCCTTCTTTGCCTGTTTGTTGCTTGCCTTTGCCTTGCTCTAATATTCTTGGTTCAGTTATCTGAAGGCTGTTGTATGCAAGTGTGTGCTCAGTTCTGATTATGTGTTTCATTATACATATAGATTTCCTTACACTGTTTGCATAGATAGTGCTGTCCATCTGCTTAACATGACATGGCCACTAACCTGTGCTGTGGGCTCAAGGTGAGGTTCCTCATTGTGCTATGTGCTTTGGTTGCATGCATGTTTGATTAGCAATGCTGCTCATTGCACCAGCATGATTAGGTGTGTTAGCTCAGGCACCATGTGGACATGATGTTAATGAATTTCTCTTTATGTCTTTCCCTTCTTGTTCTGTCTGTTTTGGAAAATAATTGTACTGAAAGAACAACAAAGGGAAGACAAGGATACAAGATGGGGAGGTCTGCAAGAAGTGAATGGCTTGGTGTCTTCAATAATGCATTTCACTGGTGTACTGTGCAAACATGGGGAAATGCATGCCATATACACACATGCAAGCATGGGGACATACATGTCATATACTCACATAATACATCGTTACATGACACACAAGACATGGAAGGAATCTAAATTGCGATCATACCATAATGCTATTTAAAAAGGTAAGAGCATTTCCTTCTTAAATATTGTCATCGTGCAATCGCAATAATCCAGTCTTGTTTCTGAGTCATGCAGGATTTACCCAACCGAAATTGAAGATAATTACTAAATTACCACATTTATATTCTACTACTTCTCCTGATTCTATGTGTTGCTATAGATTGTAAGTACTGTGTGCAGATGAAACATGGTTAAAATTGTTATATCAGCCTTAAATAACCATTTAGAAATCTGCATTCTTTTTTTAGGAATACACTATTTTTTATCCCTTTACAATGACAAGACTGCTACATAAAAGATAGATGTGTATTGAGGTAATGATAGGTCAATATTTAACAGAACTCATATGACTTATTTATAAAATTATTGCCATTTATTATTTTGTATGTTGTTTAATATCCTGCCCTTGTGATCCATGTCATGACTGAAAAAGATAAACCATTTGTACGTACATCTGTATGTTGTTGCTTAATGTCTTGGTGTTGTGGCCCAAGCCGTAATTGAAAAGGTTTCACGGACCAGTTCACTCGTTCGATAAACAAACTTAAAATGAAATGCAAACAAATAAAATTGAATGATTTAGTCGTTGAATTCCAAGTAAGGACCAGGTGGTGGCAGCAAACAATAAGAAAATTGCCTTTTTCCACAGCTGTAATTTCTTTTCTTTTAATTGCTAAAAAGAAAACATCTTTACTGCTAAGGGAGTGCTCATTTCAGAATTTATGCTGCATCAGCTCAGAAGACTCTCAATTGTTTTTCATATGAGATTGTACCTCTATAGTTCTGAGTGGGTGAATACAAAGATGTCTTTCGGCTTTTCCCGGTTAAGGGTCGCCACAGCAGAACTCTGGTCCGCTAATGATTGACAATGGATTTTTACGGTGCCGAGTTGACATCTTCAAAGAAGGTACACCCATTCACACATAATTTGTATAATGGTAGATCTTATGTGCTTTCAACAGGCTTTTTAAAGGACTGGGGTGATAGGAAAAATTATTTCCTCAGACTTCATTTTTCAATGATGAGCTGCAAAGTTTCCAGCAAGAACTGGATTCATGTAGTGTTGTACATAGTCTATTGATCTTGGAAGGCTCTGCCAAGTTATACAGCAAAGTTTCATTGTAACAAACTGCAACTTGTAATATTAGCTGTTTAGAGTAACTTGTTTATCTGTGTTTCGTTTCAGATTTTGCTGCCCAGCCTACACTGACTCAGCCATTCACAACATCAGCATCTGTGGGACAGACAAACTGCCCTGTGCCCTCACCACTGGGTATGACTTTGATAGTGCTTCTGCAAGGTGGTTACAGCAGAAACCTGGAAACGCTCCACTGTAACTTGTGAAATGTGATAACAGTAATCATTACAAAAGCTCTGATGTCCCTAATCGATTCAAGTGTTCCCTGGATTCTGCCACTCTCAGCCATCTGACCATCTCTGGTGTCCAGGAATATGATGAAACTGATTATTACTGTGCATTCTGGGATGGCAGCAACAAACTATGCACAGTGCTGCAGTGAGATGAGGAAGGGAGACAAAAATCTGCAGTCCTGTTGTAGCCAATATGTTCATTAGTTAACTCTCCATACAATGAAGTTCATCTCCTTCCTTGAAACAACTAGCAAGGCTTTAATTTTACTTGAAATGTATTTTTATCCATTGTCCTACAACACAGGCAGCATGTATGCTATGCATGTTAGCAGAATTAAACTAAGACTGTGTACAAATGAAACTGACATCTGACAGTGCAATAATTATAAAGAGTTGCCACATTTTAGTGCCTCACTTCATTACAACAAAAATAAGTTTAACAATCTAAAGGCAGAGTTTAATAGAATACAGGGCTATATAAGCCAACAGACCAGCAGTGAATGTAGTATTCACCCCCCCCCCAACTTATCTTAGTTTTACCAGAGTTCTTGTACAAAGTGCAAGGTTCAAAATACCAGGTCAGTGAAAAATGTATAACAGGAAAAATAGTAGCAAGCAGATGTATTTCGATGCAGTAAAAAAAAAAACTATATATATATATATATATATATATATATATATATATATATATATATTTATGGGTCCACTATGGAACTTTGAAATTTCACAATCCTGACGTTCAAAATACCGACACTCAGAACATCGAGATTGTGAAACATTGAAATAAAAAAAATAAATAAACAAAATCAAGAATACTGCAAAAAAGACAATTTTGCAGGGGGGCAAGCCCCCCTGCACCCCCATACCCCCTGCAACTTAAATATACTAACTCCAAGATCGCACTACAGTGAAGTGAATGGTAATGTTCCTGTTCCGCACTGTATGGAGATCTCCACTTACAGGTTTCGAGATTCCAAAGTTCTGATGTTCTGACCATCGGTATTTCGAACGTTGGTATTGTGAAATTTTGAAATTCCAAAGTGGAACAATATCTATCTATATATATATATATATATATATATATATATATATATATATATATATATATATATGTGTGTGTGTGTGTGTGTGTGTGTGTGTGTGTGTACATATACACTCAAGTACATATGCACACATATGCTAATGTGTACTTCATTTAATCATATTGTAAAATACTTAAATCACAAAAGATTGCTCTAAAAAGATTGAAAGCCAAAAACAACTGTACTCCCACACCCCTTGTCAGTTATATATACCACCTCCAATATTGCAGAACAACAGGGAAGGGATAAATATCCACTTTTCCTTCTACAGCTGCCTCCTACAATTAGTCAGCATTCAGCAGTCATAAGACAACAGTGAACTTTCAGAACGTGCTTGGAATAAACAGATAAGCTAGGCTTAAGTATTAATCCCAAGCACAGTTTCAAGCTCAGAATGTAAACCACTGTCTAAGTTATTTTAGAAATCATACATCCAAAAAGCATGTCCCAAAGAACTGCATCCCTAAGAGCATCAAGAAGAGTAACATAGTCTAGAGCATCTAGTGTCAGTAGTAAATCTTATAATTCAGAATGAATATATTACCATAGAGCATACCTCTTAACTGTACAGATTTATTTTCTCATGAAATTATGGCTTTTTGGCAAATCATTAAGGGTTAAATTCAGAAAATAATGACAGACATTTAAATGTTAGACTTCACACCCTTCAGAAAATTTACGCCAAATCAAAACCTTTTATTCTATCAACTTTCTAAGTTTGTAAGAGCAGTATTTAAAAAGTGTTCCTATTTTTTGGGCCTTTGTCCCCCATTATTTATGACTTTGTCCAGATTTCTTGCTCTAACAGGTTGAGAAGTATGCTCTTTAGCATATTCATATTTATAACTAAAAAGAGATTAGATAATATTTTAGTAATCAAGTTACTCAATAAAATCAATTCATACATTTGTGCTAAGGTAAGACTGTACCAGAAAAGATAGCATTCTGGATGGTGGTCAAACCAAGTTGTAGGGATACTGCTATGTTTAGATGAAGATTCAATTAGCTTAACCAGTTTGGTGGGTATAGCTCTGGACAGGAGAAGGTACAGTTAGCCATTAGTTATCATTTACTGTGTGTTTAAACTAAGGGGATGGTACGAATGTTTACTGTTTGCATATGTTGTTCTAGTGCCATAGGTGGTTTAGCCAGGATTTGCTTTGCATTGCATCTGCTTTGTTTTAGCATACATTCAGTTAAATTAACTAAATGATTCAATGTTTTGCTGTCTTACAAATTTGCCATCTGTTCATATAGCAGACGAATAACTCTGTAGGTAAAATGGAATCCAGCTTGAGCTCTGCTTCAAGAAGACAAACCACTTTTCACAGTCTAGAAGTAAGACAGACACTCCCTTGGCAATTGTATTATCTTTTGTTAAACGAGTACAAGGCAGATTTTCTTGTTTGGATTTAAAAGTGGATGATGTTTTTTTTTTCTCTTATCAAAATATCGTAGCTGTTTGGGAGGGAATCCTAATAGAGTAATGCATCTAGGCACTGTAAATGTATACATATCTGAGATACAAATTTAGATTCAGTATTAAAAGTGTTGCTGCATTTCCACTGAAAACAATTTACTCTCAATAAAGACACATTTTTATTTTTCATTCTATGCATTTTAAAAAATGTATATGATGTAAGATCCACAACTACAGATTTTATGTAAAAATACATTTGCTTTAGTTAAACACTACTTTTAGACAAAAGTACTTAGCTGAAAATACCCAGGCTGTTTTAAAGTGCTATGATTTGAAAGAATAGCTAGTGTCTGAGAGCAAATGTATATTTTTCTGAGAAAAAGAGATGGAGTAGTGGGATGAGATGTTGTAGCCATCCAGCTAAAGTCCTTAAAATATGGAAGCACTTTTAACTCATAAATCCTCGAAAGCAGTGGTCAGTTACCTGGCAGTCCTGTGGCATGACTAGTGATTATTTCTCACCAGTGAGAATGCCTTGTCCCTTGAGGCACAGTGTACATCTCCTATTAGTCCTTGTCAACATAGACTGTCAGGATATGCAATGAGACCTGCAGCACACTGTAGGAAAAGAAATACATAAACACCAAACCATCTTCTCTCACACTACTTTTCTGCTGTGAGTAGTGACAGCTAAATAACCCTTTTCCCCTTCCCAGCTGTCTTATCCCTAGCACTGCTAGTCTATCTAGTTGACCCCTTTTACATGTACTCCATGTTTTCATGTCACAGGTATTATCTGTCTTCTTGTATACCTTCCAACACACATGCACACATTCAATGTTACAGTAAAAATTAAATGGAAACCCCACACCATTCCCTTCTTTGAAATGGAACCCCCACACCCTTCCCTTCTTTTATGTCCCCAGCAGTAGTAGAAATTTCTTCAAACCCCCCTTCCTCTCTTGTCCTGCTCCTATCTGCACAAAATGTTGGTCAGAACCCCTTACCCATGATCACAGGTTCCTGACTGATATACAGTGTTGTTTAGATTATGGTGAGTCACTGATTTGCTACGTATAATGTAGCATAGGGTTCGTTGAGTTAAACAATGAGGACTGAAGAAGAAGAAATAATCAGATCATCTAAAAAAGCTTGACTAGCAGTTTCTTTTCTTTTGTTCTTTCTTTCTTTCTTTGTGTGTGTATGTGTGTATGTGCCATACAATCAAGAAAGAAAGAAAGAAAGACTGCTATAAATCATAAGGGAACAGATTAGAGACATGTATTGAAACAGTGGTCCAGGCATACACTACAGCATAAATACAAGTTAATGAAACATCAGAAATACACAGACTGAGAAGACTGATTTTGGATTGTAATCATTTCATATAAACTGTGGAAAAGTTGGATCACAAAGGAAGATCCATAAGAAGCATGTTTCTAGGTAGAACAATTGTATCACAACACTGACTATAACCAACAAAGATATATTTAAAGAGTGGGCAGGATTCATTTAACTCCTTGTAGGCTCCATGTAGAGACTACATGGAGTGTATCTGTGTGCATGATGGTGGGCAAGGTGTGGCAGATCACAATGCATATTAATGAGATACAGCTCGCCAAAGTGAGGTTTCTCAGCTCATGCCAGTGTTGCTGGCAATGAAACCTTGTAAATTAACATGGATATTGAGTCCGTGTAAAGGAGAGCACAGATGGTCTGCCCCGTCCACAAATGAACAGTACACATCACGTCATGCAGACCATTCTTCCCAACCTCTTAAGGCAAGGCATCTAGACAAAGCCATAAATAGTGGGTGGGAAATAGGCCAGAAATATGTTCATTTTTCAAATATCACTCTTACAAACTTAGAAAAGTGATAGAACAATGAGGTTTGCAGAACGCAGCTTTGTTGCCACACCCCTCAAGGCCAAGGAACAGTATACATCATAAGTCATGCATCACTCCCAACCTCTTACAGCAAGAAATATAAACAAAGCTATTAATGCTGGGGGTGGCAAAGGGCTAAAATAGGGGCACTATTTAAATGCTGCCCTTACAACCTTAAAATGTTGATAAAGTAATAGGTTTTGCAGTAACATGAATGATCCAAAGGGTATAACTTCAGAATCTCAAATGTCTGTCAATATTTTCTGAATTTAATTCCCAATGACTTACCACTGATTTGAAAAAAACATCTAATCTTATAAGAAACAGACAAAAAAATATCAAGCATAAATCTGGACATTCAGCAAAAATCTGTACAGTTGAGTGGTATGATGGCCACAGCTTCCCTTTGTTTGAAATTTGGCAAGGTCCAAAATGTATTTAAATAAGGAAAAAATTGTACAAGGGATCCTGCCATAGATATGTCATTCTGCGTTTATGCCTGTTATATATTTTATTGTTTTTCATTTTTCTCTTTTATTGCACGTTTGTGTCATACTTAGCTTGTTTGCACATGTATCAGACATGACCCAGACAGCCAAAAATAGAAACCAGATGCATTCAATTAATACCAGTGAGAACTGTACAAACCCAGTAAGTGAGGCTGCGCTGTGCTACCACCAAGTTAACAATGAATACTAATATAGGTGATGTCATATAACTAATCCTGTGGTAATAGGTGGTATGTCTAGGTCTGAAGTGCAAATGGTCCGGGGTTCTAGTACAGGGTTAGCAAAGCTTTCTTTTACTGTGTTGACATTGCAGGTTATACAAATGAATTACAACATAGACAAGTGTTTTTGAAACCTTCTTGTGGCAACAGCTGTGGTCATGGGTTTGAAAACCGCATATGCCATACACTTTTAATGTTGTTCCACATCACATCATATTTACTATCACTCATAACATCTGACATGTAACTGATATTAATATTTACATGCATGATGGCTGAGACAGTAATATTGTGTCAGTTTACCAAATCATTTATATGGGTATTGTGCATATATTATGAAAAGTATGACTGTGGGTGTGATGTGTACTATGTTGATGCAAGAGTATTTCTGCAATCCCATTTGAATAAAAGAGCTACTTAGGTGGCTGTATATCAGAAATCCTTGAAATTGCATTTTCGCCTTTTTTATTGCCCACTGTTGTGCACTACTTAACATCTCACAACCTGGCTTACTGTGTTTGAGCAATGGCAAATGGAGTGCAGCATTTTCAAATGTAGCAAAAACCAGGTAGTGCACACTCTCAGTAAGTTCAATACATGAAATCGGCAGGAAAACATGTATTTAAAGTGGAATTGGTGTGAAATGCTCATTTGACATTAAGTTTGATCTTTAGGAAACATGGCTGGGGTCGGAGACGGTGTGCACTTTCCTGCACAGTGCTGGGGTATTCAGGAGTCCAAAGTTTTTGTTGGGCTCCTAATTAAGGAGCATGGCCTATGCCTATTGCAGCAGGATGGCTCAGTCTGAGGCCTGGACTAGTTTGGCTAGGGCTTTGACCAGTGCGACAGGAATCCCATGCACTGGTAAGCAGTGTCACCATCATTATGGTGACCTCCATAGGAGGAAGAGATATACTGTTAATCAGTGGATAAGGCAATGTAGAGCAGGGAACAGTCCACAGATGTGTAAGCATAAAATGCATTGACCAGTAGTAAAAGTTATGGCTGAATATAGTCAAGAGTGGTATTCATAATGGCATTCTGTTTTTGTTTTTCTTTTCCACAGCTGCTGAAGAAATTATCTTGAATTTGAGGTCTCATGGAGTGTGTCTGGCAAGGATGAGGGAAGTACGTAGTATGTATGCATAAAATAGTACTATTATTGTATCTTTAACTGTTAAAGACAGATTACTTGTTATTTCAGACAGTTGTATATAATTGAGCATGCATATCTCAGCTGTAAAAGAAAGTGTGCATGGCTTACTCTGTAGCACAAAGCAACCATTTCACATTCTCAAATAACAGTGAGCAGGCATGTATAAAGTGTAAGAGGACAGTATGCATGCATTAGTCAGTAGTCCAAAAGAAAAGTACAGTATTACGGTAGTCAGCAGTTGCAGGTTCAAAGACCACACTTCCCAGATATACAACAGTGTTATGTTTTCAACATTATATGGCCTGGGACCGCTCTTGTTCGGTATATACTTTTCAGAGGTACAGGCCAACGTGGGAGGACTATGGCTCACCAAGTTTGCAGATGACTGCAAACTAGGTGCCATAATTGACTCTCCAGCTGACACAAACATCCTTCAAAAAGGTCTCACAGAGATGGATAACTGGTGCCAGAGCCATGGTCTAAAGCTAAATGCCAAAAAGTGTATAGTCATACCCTTTGGCAAAAACAATGTGCCCACAAACTGCCACATAGGCGGTAAACCATTAAGTACAGAGAAAGTAATTAGGGATCTGGGGACCCAAGTTGATAGCAATCTCTCCTTTGACAACCACATTGCCAAAGTGGTTAGGAAGACCTTCTACATGGCCCACTTCATCATGAAAGGATTCACATCTAGATCAAGAGAGGTAATCGTGCCCCTTTATTCATCCCTCATCAGGCCCATCATAGAATACAATGCCCCTTTTGGGATGTACCTTACCCGAAACCTGCAGCAATTAGAAAGACCCCAAAAGTACCTCATCAAGAGGATCAAGGGACTCAAACAGATGCCATATGCTGCTCGGTTAAAAAAACTCCAGCTCTACTCAGTTGCATACCGCCTACTTCGAGGCGATCTATGCCTGACATATAAAGCTATGTCCAATCCAGAATTAATGGACATGCTCCACCTCAGTAAATCTAAATCCCTTAGAGCCACATGCTCGAGGGACTTGAACCTCAGCACAGAAATAAATAGGACTTGCTGGAGGGACAGATTCATAACCCAGAGGCTCCCTTCACTCTGGAATAGAATTCCAATTCATGTTAGGCAGAGCACCTCACTGAATCTCTTCAAGAAGAATCTTGATGAGTGGATGGGGGATCGTAGGTTTGTCCCGGGGATTACTTCCGTGCCACTATTAGACAGAGACACAGTAAACTAAACCGTAAACAGGGCACAGTATACTCAAATCAAGGGGTGGCGTAAGCCAAACAAAATTGGGCTAGGCTTATAATTGCCCCAGGGCAGATAGCCTAGTACAAACCTATGAACCTATATACACAATACTGTTAGCTAATCATAATTATAGCAAGTTACTATCGGACCTCAATACCTCTGGCATGACTGACCTGCTGTCAAGTGTAAGCATGCATATGTGCAATATATGCACCCATGAATGATTGCTGGCTGCAATCTGATCAGTACTACAGTGTCCATCTGTTAGTAACTGTGTTGTCTTCAAAGTAATAAAGAAATCTCTTAGGAGTTAGTAGTTTTAAAAATAAAATACAACATAATAGAGTGAAATAATTATAGAAAGCTTTTTCACAATACCCCTTTTCTTCTTTTTTATTGTTCAATGTGGGTTCATGTTGTTGTTATTATGTATAATGTTGTATATCTTTTTTAATTTATTATTTCTGATGATTGTGTTTGTATTTGTTGCTATACAATCTGCTTTTCTTATTTTTCTAATAAATATGTTTTTTCTTTGTTCACCTATTTACTTTTTATGTGTATATATTGTTTTATTTTCATTTATTTGTTTTTTTTATTTCTTTTATAATTGCATGTTCATGTTTTTATTACTACAGCACAGCAGGGTAGGCAGGTCTCCTGTGATCCACCTACTCTCACTCCACAAGCTACAACACCAAGGCCCAGCACATCTGGGCTGCAGCCTGGTAGCAGCCCCTCTGATCCTCTTGTACTACCGGGGCCCTCAGGTAGTTTTGCTGCAGTGGATAGGGCTATAGTCCTCTCTGGGATCAGTGGTAGAAGGGGTGCATTTATCACCCAGAATGAGTTGCCAAGTATGGTGCATAGGACTGTCCACTACGCAGTTGATGCATTCTTACACTATCCTGGTACAGAATACCCATCATAGAAACACATGTTGGGCACCACAGCCACCGGCACAGTGAGGGACACTGGTGAGAGTCCACTGGGTGAGGACTTGACTCATAATGTCACCCATCCCAGTGCCCATGAGCAGCAATTTCCCCACCCTCACCCCAACCATGGTGTCACCTCCCACATGTCTCCTTCACCTTCCTTGTATCTTGTCTTCTATGTTCTGTCTGTCTACAATTGCTTCCCTGCCTTGCCAACTTGACTGCCCCAGACATGCCTATGTCCCTTCCCTGAAATTCTTCTCTCAGCAAAAAAGAAAAAGAGCACCTGTCCCACAAAAAAAAATCACCCCAAATGTAGCTCCCCACTTCACACATGTATCTACTTGATACACTTAAGTCGGTTCAATTGGCTATACAACATGATTATGTTGTTGTCACCCCTGTCTCTGGAGGTGACAGTCCACATTCAGCTAATATTATATACCTCGGGTCAGTTTTTACTGTTGAAGAAATGGATAGCTATGGTTCTTTCCTACACCCTTCCTGCACATCCCTGCCCTCCTTCCACTTTGTTTTTCCCCTGCTTGATCCTCATTTCACCACTTTACTATCTTCCCCATTTCTATTCTTAAAAGAATCATTGCATGATGGTGTGCAATCTGCACCATTGCTAAGCAATGGCAAAAAGCAGTAGTATCAGTAAATGTATGTAAACCTAGTATATACACTTGTAAAATTCACGCCTACACCCAATTTTGAACCCAGAACCATCTTGCTCCAACAGCAATGCATTAACCCATCCAGACACAACATCAATTCCTTAGCAGATGTATTTTATACAATCAATATTAATTGTGACTTGTTATGGTCATATTTACCATTTCTACTCCCCAGTGCTTGCCCCTTATATCACAAATGTCATATTTTCAATAATAAGTATGTATGAAGTATCATTACACAATAAACATTAATGTTTTACAAAGCCTTAGTGCACAATTCCCATTTATTTTTATAAAGCATGTGTGTGCCAGGCTGTGCATTCTGCAGCCTCTCTAAGCAAGGTAAATAAAAATGTTAATAAATAACAGAAATGAGAATAGTATGGAACAATACTGTCTACAACTTTATTTAGAATCAGTTCTATGTGGCCAATGAAAGGAACTTATCACTGTCCGACATCAATTACTACCTGCAGCAAAATATTCAGTTAAGTATCAGATGTATGCAGCAGTAGTGAAGTCTGTGATTTTCTACTTAGTGTGTAAAACACACCTGCTACTCAACTGACTCTATAGCAACATTTGCGAATGCATTGATCCAACCTTGTTTTGGTTCAGATGATAGTGGGTTCGAATAGAGGTGTATGTAGCAGTTTCACATACTCTTAAGTGTAATGAAATAAAAGTTGGGATACTCATAAATCTGTGTCATCATTTTTGTGGAACATGGTAGTGATTTCAAATACAGGTTTATATAATAGATGTAATTGTTTTTCCCGTAGGTGCTTATTGTTGCACGATGTGCGCCATTGTGCACCATGACACAGTAATTCTTTAAAGAAAAGAAACAGGGAAGACAGGAAAGTGATGAAAAGGGGAACAAGCAGGGGATAAAACAAACTGAAAGGAGGAAAGGAATGTGCAGGAAGCGTGTAGGAAAGAACCATAGCTATCTATTTCTGCAACAGCAAAACCTGATAATATAAGATGACTATTAGCTGATTTTGGATTACCACCTCAAGAGAGAGAGCTGACCACACCATAATCATGTTGTATATCCAATAAGACCAAATAAAGGATGTCATGCAGATATTGGTATGAAATGGAGAGCTATGTATAGGACAATATTTTTCTTTTTTTTTTTGGGGGGGGGGCAGGTGCCCCTTTTTCCTTTTTGGCAGAGAGAAATGAATATTGTGTAGGAACCAAGGTATGTGTGAATAAGGTAAGATGGGTAGGTGAGGAAGCAGTGGCAGACACACAGGACATACAAGATGCAACATAGGGATGGTGAAGGACACAAGGGGGTGAACACCATGGCTGTGGAGGGGGGACATAAAGAACACATGGACATCAAGCTTGGAGGCAGTGAGAATCAAGTCCTCACCCAGTGGACTGTCATCACTGTCACCTCGCTGCTCCAGTGGCTGCAGTGGCTGACATCTGTGTCTCCTTGTATTATTCAGAACAACAATTGAGAACAGTGTCTCCACCCAATGTTGGCATGCACCAACTGTGTGGTGCACAATCCTAAGCACCAACCCTGGAAGTTCATTGTGGGTGATAAAATCACCACCTTTGCCACTGTTCCCAGAGCGAACTACTGGCCTATCCTGTGGGGCAGAACTACCTGAGTGCCCAGGTAGTGCAGGGACAGAGAGGGGTTGTTACGAGGTTGTGTCCCTGACATGCTGGGACATGGTGCCATAGCCAGTGGAGTGGGGGGCAGGTGGATCCCGTGGGACAGGCCTACCCTGCTGTGCTGTGGAAAAAAATGAAAAAAAAAAACATAAGGGCCAGAGAGAAAGAAAAAAGGGGAGAATATTAGCAACATCATAAGTAACATATGAAATAGTGATACAGTTCTTACACTCTATTATGTTACCTTTACTATATACAGTACAAACTGTAAAAAAAAATTAACATGTGTCTGAACACCCAGTTGGTAACAGATGCACACTATAGTACAGATTTCAGCCAACAATCCTTGATGTGTGCATATTTTGCATATATGTAGGCTCCAGTTCTAGTAATTACATTTTGCAGCAGGCAATTTCTGCCACTGCTTGAGAGGTCTGCAATTACAGTGCAATGCTATAAACATAGTCAACTGAAAATATCCACAAACCAGGTAACCAAAGGGAGGAAGAACAGCAAACTCCTCTGTAGAAAACACTCCTTTACTGAATAAAACCACAGTAGTTAAGTGCTTTCATCCCTCTCATAGGGATTTCTTCAAAACAATGCCATTAAGATTTCCCAGCATCCATATACATCTGAAAATAAACAAATTAATACCTGTTAATTGCATTATTTAAAATTTACATTAACAATTAAAAGAAACTTACCATTGTACTAATACTATATATATATATATATATATATATATATATATATATATATATATATATATATATATATATATTATGCATCAATGTTATTGAACTGTGTAACCTTGTTGAATAATAATGTTAATCCAAAATATGATTCATTTTTAAAAAACAATTTAAATTCACCATTTAATTTATACCTGGAAACCTAGTGGCATCCAGAGTCAGTTGCCATTTTAATTCACATACATCTAAAAACTCATTTGGTGTCCCCCCCTTGTCGATCCACTTTAACTTGTTGTATTATTAAAAACTTAAATGAATGGCCTACATTTTCCATAAGATGCCTACTCAAAGCATTTGTATTCTTACCATGCCTTATGTCTAATAGATGCTCATAAATCCTGTTCCTAAATCGTCTACACATTTTCCCTCTGTAGAATGCTGGACACAGGGAACATAGGTTCATAGGTTCATACTAGGCTATCTGCCCTAGGGCATTTATAAGCCTAGCCAGAGTATCTTTGGCTTTCACCACCCATTTTAAATTAATTTTGCTATGCCCTTTTTCGAGGTTAGTATACTGTGCCTCTGTCTAACAGTGACACAGACGTGATACCTGGGGTAAACCTACGATCTCCCATCCACTCATCAAGATTCCTCTTGAAGAGAGTCAATGAGGGACTCTGCCTAACCTGGACTGGGATTTTATTCCAGAGTGAAGGGAGCCTCTGGGTTATGAATCTGTCCCTCCAGCATGTCCTATTTATTTCAGTGCTGAGGTTCAAGTCTCTTGAGCATGTAGCCCGATGGGATTTGGATTTTTTGAGGTGCAGCATGTCCATTAATTCCGGGTTGGACATGGCTTTATATGTCAGGCACAGGTCACCTCTAAGCAGGCGGTATGCCACTGAGTAGAGCTGGAGTTTCTTTAACTGGGCAGCATATGGCATCTGTTTGAGCCCTTTGATCCTCTTGGTGAGGTACTTTTGGGGTCTTTCCAGTTGCTGTAGGTGTTTGGTAAGGTATATCCCAAAAGGGGCATTGTACTTGATTATTGGCCTGATGAGGGATGAGTAAAGAGGCACGATGACCTCCCCTAATCTAGATGTGAATCCCTTCATGATTAGGTGGGCTATATAAAATGTTTTTCTAACCACTTTGGCCACGTGGTTGTCAAATGAGAGATTGCTATCAACTTGGGTCTCCAGGTCCCTAATTACTTCTTCTGTACTTAATGGATTACCACCTATGTGGTAATTTGTGGGCACTTTGTTTTTGCCAAAGGGGACGACTATACACTTTTTGGCATTTAGCTTGAGGCCATGGCTCTGGCACCAGTTGTCTGTTTCTATGAGGCCCTTTTGGAGGATGCTTGTGTTGGCTGAAGAGTCAATTATGGCACCCAGTTTGCAGTCATCTGCGAACTTGGTCAGCCACAGTCCTTCTGTGTTGGCCTGTACCTCCGAGAAATATATACCGAACAAGATAGGTCCCAGGACTGAGCCTTGTGGGATGCCACTTGTAACTGGTTTGAAGTCTGACATGGCTCCAGCAATTCTAACTATGTGGGTTCTGTCCTTGAGCCAGTTTGCAACCCATCTAGTGACACTGGGGTTTATATTTAAGCTGGTGAGCTTATCTATAATGCCCGAGTGGGGTATTGTATCGAAGGCTTTTGCGAGGTCCAGGTAGGCTGTGTGGACCACCTTCCCATCGTCAATGGCCTTGGTGACTGTTTCAAAGAAGTCAACCAGGTTTAAGAGGCAGGATCTGCCCTTAACAAAGCTAAACTGGGTAGGATCCAGTGTCTGTAGGTCCCCAATATCTTTACTTATGAGGTCCATGATGATCCTTTCCATAGCTTTGCAGACCAAGCTAGTCAGGCTTATGGGGCGATAGTTTCCAGGGTCCGTTGAGGCACCACCTTTGTGGAGAGGGACCACTGTTGCTGTACACCACTCTTTGGGTACATATCCTGTAGTAAGGCTGAGATTGAACAGTAGTTTTATGTTTGGGTTTAGCTCTTCTTGGAGTTCATGTAGGACGCAGCCCGGGACACCATCTGGTCCCATTGATGCTGTGTTTTTTGCTTTGGAGAGGGCGGCTCTTACCTGAGCATCTGAGATGTCAGAGGGGTAGCACTCTGCTGGGATAGATATTTGCCCTTTTGGTGGGGAGGGGGGGCAGTTTGTGCTGTACCTGTCAGCTAGGATGTTGGCAATGTCTGTGGGTTTGATGTATTTTTTGTCATTTTGGACTAATTCTGAGCATATCTGGGAATTCCCACTCAGGTTCCTAACATAACTAAAGAAAGCCTTGCGATTATCCTTAGTGCTCTGTGCAATTTTTCTCTCGAAGCTGGCCTTAGACGATTTTATGAGTGCCCTTAGTTTTTTGCTAATACTGATCAGAGATGCCTTCCCTTTTCGGGATTTTGCTCTATCATGTAGTAACATTTTGCAATATAAACATAACAGTACTTGTTCATTTGGTAATTGTGGTATTTGAACCCAGAACTGCTGACTACTCTCCACAACCGTAGTGTACTGTGTTCCCACTGAGTAGTGCATGCATACTTTCCTTTTACAGTTGTGAGATGTATGTTTTTGCTTATAGTACTGTATTCACAGGTCTCAAACTCTTAGAGCAATAAATGTGGACAAAGTCATATGAAATAGGGGGCCAAAGTCTAAAAAATAAGGATGACTCTCACATACTTGCTTTTACAAACCTAATAAGCTGATACAGTAACAGATTTTGCACTTGCATGATTTTTCTGAAGGGTCTGTGGTCTGAATCTCATGTCTGACATTAGTTGGTGATGTCAGTCTTCAATCCTTATGCAATTATGTGACTAAAGACTATAATTATATCTGCAACTATACAAAGACTGGACAATCTGTAGAAATCTGTACAGTTGACAGGTATTACTACATTACATAACAACTAAGCCCATTCCTCACAAACTCATACAGCCACAAATGTGGACCAAGCAATAACCCAGGCACTATCCCAGGTTGCCTTCTAATTAGCATGAGACATGATCTATCAGGGCTTCTGGAATTACTATGTAACTGTAGCCTCCAAACAGGCTTCATGCCTCATGAATGGAGAAAGGCAATAGTCATCACTCTGCACAAAGGTGGGCCATCTATACACCCTGGAAACTACAGACCTATAAGTCTCACTAGTCTTATATAAAGCCATGGAAAGAATTATCATGGAGATGATCAATACAGATATAGTAAACCTCCAGACACTGGACCCAACCCAGTTTGGTTTCATCAAAGGCAGATCATGCTTACTCAACCTGGTGGACTTCTTTGAGAATGTCACCAAAGCAATGGATGAGGGCAAAATCATTCACACTGCCTACTTTGACCTGGCTAAGGCATTTGACACAATACCCTACTCTGGTATCGATGACAAACTCAAGAGGTTAAGTACAAACTTGTATGTTACCTGGTGGGTAGCATGTTTTGGAAATGATAAACAATGACTTACTTCAGATATTGAATACATCCCAGTATGGTTTTGACAAGTGCAGGTTATGCCTACTCAACATGTTGGACTTTGAGCAGGTCAATGAATCAATGGATGCAGGCAAAATGGTGCTTACCACCTACCTTTAACCTGGCCAAAACATTCAACACAACACCCAACTTGGACATTGTAAACAAACTCATGACATTAGGTAAAAAGCCCTATGCCACCCACTGGATTACTATCTGGGGCTCAAAGATAGGATCAAAGAGGTTAGGATAGGAGGATCTACCTCTACAAAAGGCCAGTGACTAGTAGAGTTCCTCAAGGCTCAGTGCTGAGGTCATTCTTTTTTGGCATCTACTTCTCTGCAGTCAAGACCAACATCAAAGGCCTCTGGCATACACAACAGCAATAAACCCCCTCAGTGCAAACCTCTCAACTGTTGAGAAATGTGCAGAATGTCCACATTTCTGATTCATATTCTTGGTCTGTTCCTCATAAAATTTATGGTTTTATGGCAAATGATTCACATTTTAAGTTATTAAATCATGTCAGACATTTGAGTTTAAGATTTCATATCCTTCAGGAAAGGCATGTTAATGCATAATATGTTATTCTAGAAGCTTAATATATTTATAAGAGCAATATTTAAAACCTGACTCTTATTTTGGACCTTTCTCCCCCCACAATTGTTGCCTTTGTCCATATTTTTTGTGCTAAGAGGCTGGAAGGTATGCAGCAGTGTTTCAGACTACCAGACAGTTCAGGGGATAGTAGGGCATCACTCTATCACAGAGTCATCTGTGACTCATAATAGAGAGAGAGAGAGAGAAGTCAGAGAGAGAGAGAGAGAGAAAGAGAGAGGGAGAAGAAGCACTTTGTGTTTGCATACATCTGTCAGTGGAGGCAGGTACATGTGCAGTCTTTGGCACCTACTATATTAAACATGCGTGCTGACAATAGTGGCCCTCCCATTGGGAAACAAGATATGCTCTTTTACAAACAGAAGCATAATGTCATGAAATTTACTTATATCTGTAAGGCAGAGGCCTGCGAGACACATAATGTGTTAAGAGTTGGTCACTGAACAATCCTTTTAGCAAAATAGGAAGCAGAGCACATATGTCTGTTTCCAAAAGGAACATCACAGATTCCCCTAGATTCATTCAGTATGTGAGTAATACAGTATATGCCTCTCAGAATTCTTATTATTTTGTGGTCTTCATGAAAGTCATCTGCTTTCTGCTGGCATACGTCGCAAATGTCCAGATATTTGCAGCATGTTTATATTATTATTTCATATTTTTGTTCTGCTCCTCCTACAATTTGTGGTTTTCTGGCAATTCATAGATGATTGAATTCATTAAATGACAGACATTTGATTTTCAGATTTCATATCCTTAAAAATGCTTGCTAACACAAAACCTTTTATTCTATCAACTTTCTAAGTTTATAAGAGTAATATTTAAAATGTGTCCCTATTTTAGGTCTTTGACCCATCATTTTTTTTGGTTTTGCCCAGATTCCTTGCTCTGAGAGGTATGCCTGCTGATTAGTCATGCTTTGAAATATTGTGCAGCCTCTAAGCCTTTGTTGCTTGCTGCAGTGTATAACCATGCCACAGCCAGCCTCACAAGATCAATTAAGCACTGCTGTGCATAGACTTCTGCAGTTCTAGCATTTTTCTAATATGCAACTTGCTAATGACACACATGCTGTGTATATTTGTGAAATTGTGCAATGATATATGCAAGCTGCTGCACATACTATTTTGCTTGGCAACATTTGCAAGCCACTGCTTCCTGTTTTTGATGCATTACATCATTTACGCCTTTTCATGTGGGCATTTGCACATACTCCATAATGTACAGTGCAGACAGCTGGACACTTGTACAATTTGCTTCTCTGAATTGCCCACTGTCTATGCACTGCCGTTTTCCATGTGACTTGCCACTGCTATGTAATTTGCTTCTGAATTCTAACCCCCATTGCCTTCAAATTTTATGTAACTAACAGTACCTTAGAAAGTATAAAAGGCCTGTAGTTAAATAAAATCTTTGATGAGTCCCAGAAGATGAACTAAAGCTGTCTTAAGAAATATATATTTGTGGTCTCTGAAGTCAAAGCTTTGCTTATGAAGGTCATGGTGATGCTTTTAGGCTATGGTATGATGTCAGAGAACTTTTTTCCATATAAAAGTAGGTGCTTGTTGAGAAGGTCATACAGTTCATTTATTGATTACAGTAATGGTAGGAAGCTTAACTGTAACAAGCTACACAAGTGTTTATATTGTTTGAGTCAATAAAAGTCTAGGTATTAACTGTTGTGACCACTAGTATTAATTACATAGTGAGAGATGCCCCAGAGCTTCACAAAAAAGTTACAATTAGTTTGAATCATGCATCATACACAGGTCCTAAATAAAAATAACTACAATTAGGGATCCATGGTCGAAAGCACTGAAATAATTATACTAAAATAATCCATAAGAGTGAGTCAAAGCAAAAAGGTGTTTACTGTCTCAAACTAAACACCATGAACCTTAAAATAATAAAACCAACAATCCAACATTTATTGAACGTTAGCGCTTTCACAGTAAAAGATACTGCTTCTTCAGATGTTACATCTTAACAACACAGCCAAGGCATTTATATATAACAGTCAGATAAAAATATCCAATGGTAAATCACTTCCAATTAAACAACTAAACGCATCTTTTATCAGCTATCTGAGTAACTCAAGATACAATAAAGATACAAATGAATTAAAATAAAAAATAAATAAAAATAAAAAAATATAAAAAATATACAACATATTCATCTATACAATGGTCTTGCCTTAAGAAGTGGTTTCAATGGTACTTTGTCATTAAGGCCCCGGCCCAAATCAGCCCTGAGTCTGATTATCCATCTAGTCTCAGTAGCTTCAGTCTAGCTCTCAAGGTCTCCACTGTGTTCATTCATTACCAGCTTTTGTATAACTAAAAATGTAAAACTATGCCCAGGACTACATTCATTGATATGTTTAGCTAAAGCATTGCTGTGGGACCCATTCCTAATATTATATATATGCTTCTTAACTCTATCTTTTAGGCACCTATTTGTCTTCCCTACATAGAAAGATGTACATTCCTGACAGACAGCTAGATAGATCACATCAGATGAGCAACATTCTGCATTCATTTTAAAAGAAAGACCTTTCTTATATCAAGGTGCTCAAAACATTTCACCATCTTCACAAAGTGTATAGAGGCCAACGAATCAAGCTCTTTAAAAGTTTATTAGCGTTTCTATAAATCCAATAATGCTTTTGTCCATACACTCATAAATGAACTTCCTCAGATAACAAACAAGTAAAACAGGCAAACTATCTATTTTATATCGCCTGCCAAAGAATACAACGACATTACCCAATCAGACTTTTAAAGCTACATAGTTTTTATGACAAATAGTTATAACCTACCCAAAACTTATTCATACATATTTATACACTAATAATACCAATTTCTAATTTTAATAAATTAAAATGCATTCTTTATATACATTAAAATACAGAAACAATGGAGATGTAAAGGCTGAAAGTGGATACAATTCAGTAAATGCAATTCAGTTGTAAGACCAAGGTGTTTGTTCCAGACATTCGAACATCCGACATAATCCTCAGGTGGTACGATAAAATCCAAATAGGTTTTATTAAAACAAAACAGAGACTTCACAAATAGGATAGCATCATGATGATCAATGGCAAGCGCTTTCACCTAAAAGGCTTCCTCAGGCCGTTAACATTCAAACCAAATACCAGCATTTATAGCCTTTGATTATGACATCACTTCCTCTTAGAAACTTCATATTTTCAATTAATTCATATAGATGAACACAATACATTTCTAATATTAAGTCTCATACCTTATAAATGCTTAGTATATATTAAAATTCAAAATTTAAAATTCACCCATATTATAAATGTTAGAAAACTAACAATTCATTAATTTATTATACAGGCTTGCTAAGTCTCTTCCCTTTTAAGATAGGTTTAATAGGTAGCCTATCAATAAGGCCAGGCAGACAATCAGCTCTAAGTCTGATGATCCACTTGGCCTCATTCTGTTCAGTTTTATTCCAAGTATCACCTCTACGAATAGTAGGATGATATACCTGGATAACTAAAAATTTAAACTGATGTTCGGTTGAAGTATCAAGTACATGTTTCGAGAGTGCATTCTTAACAGATCTAATTCTTATATTATATAAGTGCTCCCTAATTCTATCCCTTAGCCACCTGTCGGTTTTGCCTACATAATATGCAGGACAAAAACCGCAGGTGGCCAGATATACTACATGTCATGAATTACAGTCAGCCAAACAAGAAAAATTATAATGAGAATGTGTAACTGGGTGTATAAAACTAGCACTTGTATCAATAAAATCACAAAAATTACATTTCTTACATGGCATGGTATTAAATTCATGCTTGTAATTATTACAAGATCTGGATTCAAAACGTCCAGAATTACATAACATTCTGTACAAATTCATTCTATTCTTATAAACAAAGTTAGGGGTATCACCCACCAACTTTGATATATTAGGATCTACCTTCAAAATATCCCAATGCTTAAAATTAACATCCTTAATTTGACCAACGTCCTGAGTATAATAAATACAGGCTTTTGTTCTATGGTCATTAAATGCCTCATGTCTGTTCTCATAACATGTCTGTTGCTCTTGTTCTCTTCTGGTATAATATGGTAAAACTCTATTATCTCTAAGTTTATCTACCGATGAAGTATTCTCTTCAATTTCATCTGGATAATATGATCTCTGTTTCAGATGTTCACTAAGTTTCCGAATCTCATTCCTATAACCAACTTCAGTAGGATTCATATGGGATGCCCTCATGGCTTGTCCTTTAATAATGTTTTTAAATATGTAATTAGGATGCATACTTGTTCTATGCAAAAGTGCATTTCTATAACAAGTTTTCCTGTGTACCCCTGTATTTAACAATCCATTGGGTAGCCTTTCTATAAACACATTCAAATATGATATAAGATTTCTAGAAGCAGACATAATAAATTTTAAATAATTGGTAAGGGAATTCATATGCTGCAAGAAATCACATAACTCATGATATCCAGAGCTCCATATCAAAAACAAATCATCCACAAATCGAACATAAAACTTCACATGTGACTTATAACTTTCTAATTTGAATAACTGTTGATTCTCCCAATCAGCCATAACTAGGTTGGCGTAGCTGTTGGCACAAGATGTGCCCATAGCTACGCCATCCCTCTGAATATATACCTGATTGTCAAATGTAAAGATGTTATGATACAGGACGATTTCCATGAGTTTACACAAAGTATCAACTTGATAATTAGTCATATTTTGTTGAACTAACATACATCTATGGATACCTTCTATACCTTGTAAATTAGGTATAGTTGTAAATAAAGATTGTACATCAAGAGTGACTAACCAAAAATCACTACTAACAGGTACATCTTTTATTGCCTCATATAACATAATGAGAAACTGTTTAGTGTCTCTTAATATGTATGCATATTTTTCTACTATAGGTTGCAATCTTGATTCTAGATACAAAGAGATAAGTTCAGTAACTCAACCTCGCCCAGCCACTATAGGTCGCATGGGTGGACAGTTGGGGTCCTTGTGAATTTTAGGAACACCCTGTGTACAAGGTATCAGAGGTTCATCTACTATGCAAAAATTATGTAGGCTGTCATCTATCCTGCCTTCTCCATGATAGTCATATAGGAGTTTGGATGTCTCACGGCTTGCACCTGTCACCACTGGGCTTTCGGATATTGGCAAAGGCTCTTGCCACCCCCATAGTGTCTTTTTTAGGCTCAAAAGTCTTCGCCCCAAAACCCGACCAACCACAAAAAGAAGGGAGTTTCCCATATTTTTATCAAGGATATCCACACACTTCCAGGTTAGTGGCATTGTACGATGTATCGGAGACCATCCATGTGCAACTAACAGTGGGGCAGACTGCTTTTTTCAGTTTATAGCATCCTACAGACTTCTTGCAAAGTCAGAAGGAATCCGCTGCTTTCCTGAAAACATTGAGAACATGAAGATCTCTCTCCTCCATTGGTTATATTGGGTGATTTCAACTACTCCAAACATTGACTGAAGCACTACCAAGCCCCCCCACCTTAGCCCAAAGATTCCTGGAAATTATAACTCAAATGCGAGGAAATGCACTACAACACCAGGTCACTCCATGAGGGACAACATACTACACCACATGATATTACACATGAGCGGACTTCCCAAGTATGCTCCACAGATGAAGATCATCCCCTCATTCCTAAGATCAAAACCTAGTATACCACTTCACTGATGTCCACATCCCACCCCCCCCCCACCCAAAACTCATTAATAATTTTATCTACCTGTTTCTGTCTAATTTTTTGATAAAGCTGTGTGTCACTCAACATATCATTCATATTCGATATATACTGTTCAGTATCCATAATTACAGTTAAACCTCCTTTGTCGGCAGGTCTGATTACTATGGTAGTATCATTTCTTAAGTCCCTTAGAGCCGATCTCATCCCATAATTTAAATTCCCATACCATTTCTTATCTCTATTACTGTTATATACCTTGTGTAAGTCCTCTTCAACTAATTTAGAAAAACCTTCTATTAATGGATGGTTATTAGGAATAAAAGTACTCGGTTTCCTAAATGGATGTGCAACATAGGTAGTAGGAGTACTACTAAAATCTAGTTTTAATTGTATATTCCTAGTAAATAATTTTAAGTCTAAAATAGAATCTGTTATTTCACTTTTTTTGAAGGTATAAATGAAAGCCCTTTTTCCAATAATAAGATCTCATTATTTGATAAACCTCGATGTGATATGTTCCATATTAACGATTCACTGTTTTCTCCCATATTTTCTTTAAAGTCGGACCTGTATTTTCCTCTTCGTTTAACCTTCCTTTTTGCCTCCCTCTGCTCATGGAGCGGTCCCGCCCCCCTTTGCGATTCTCGGTAATAGGGAAAGGGACCATTTCTTGGGGGCTATCAGAACTTCCCTTAGTGTTAGGGTTAGTTTTCCTTCTAACTACTTCACCATATGTACTCATTTTAGGAGTTGTATGTGTACCAGGAACCTTATTAGAATCACACAATTGATTGTTTTTATTATCAAATATTATATCCCTATGATCATCATCTATTTTTTCTAAAATAACTGCAGATGTAGCCTATAAATATATAGCCTATAAATGCTGGTATTTGGTTTGAATGTTAACAGCCTGAGGAAGCCTTTTAGGTGTAAGCGCTTGCCATTGATCATCATGATGCTATCCTATTTGTGAAGTCTCTGTTTTGTTTTAATAAAACCTATTTGGATTTTATCGTACAATCTGAGGATTATTTCGGATGTTCGAATGTCTGGAACAAACACCTTGGTCTTACAACTGATTGCATTTACTGAATTGTATCCACTTTCAGCCTTTACATCTCCGTTGTTTCTGCATATTTCTGGTTATTGGAGGTATACGACCTGTACAGCTATTTTGTTTTTCATTTTACTTGTTATTTGCTGTTTGGTCGTTATGGCTGAAATTGCTACGAGCTCTATTGAGCTACCATATAAACCAGAGAATAATAATAACATGAAAAGATTTGAGAACTGTGTTGCTGGTTTGGAAAACCTGCTGCTAGCGTATGACGTTGCTGACCCGCACGCTGAGGAGAATTCCAACGAGGGCAGTTGCAGCGGTTTGTCTACACATTTGTACCATATGGAGCTGGATTTTATGAAACTAAAGAGACTCCAAATGCAGCGTCAGCATTTTGAAGTATGTATTGCATGGAAAATCATCCCAAGAGGTCTCCGTATTCTAAAAATGCCGACAACAGGTATGACACATCCTGACATTATATAAATCGCAGTTGATAAACATTGAGACTAGTGTAAAATATATGCAATTAATGAACGAGTATTTTCAACCGGAAGAGAATGAACTTCGTAACAAACTCAGGGAGCAACTTAAACACGTGAAAGAGACTTATCCCGCTCAGATATTGGACAAGGTGTTTGATAAACTTTTGGACAACATATTTTTGTTTGAAAAGAAATTAACGGAGCAGAAATTAGACAAGATACGTAGAGACACTTTTGACTTTGCAAATGCCCAAGTTTTTACTTGGCCTAAAGATAGAAATGCTCCAAATGGACAAGTGAAAATGAATGGGGCTAGAAACGATCATAGAAATGACCGTTTGCACAATAGTTTAAAAAATAAAGATTGTTATAATCAGCATGTTAATGCAGGTTCCTTTGACTTTGCTAGAGGAAACTCAAGCAATAGTCCTAGTGAAAGTGCTTCTGTTGGGAATGTTAATGGTAACAATATTGTTACAACTGTAGCAAAGATACACTCTATAGAGGCTACATCTGCAGTTATTTTAGAAAAAATAGATGATGATCATAGGGATATAATATTTGATAATAAAAACAATCAATTGTGTGATTCTAATAAGGTTCCTGGTACACATACAACTCCTAAAATTAGTACATATGGTGAAGTAGTTAGAAGGAAAACTAACCCTAACACTAAGGGAAGTTCTGATAGCCCCCAAGAAATGGTCCCTTTCCCTATTACCGAGAATCGCAAAAGGGGGGCAGGACCGCTCTATGAGCAGAGGGAGGCAAAAAAGAAGGTTAAACGAAGAGGAAAATACAGGTCCGACTTTAAAGAAAATATGGGAGAAAACAGTGAATCGTTAATATGGAACATATCACATTGAGTTTTATCAAATAATGAGATCTTATTATTGGAAAAAGGGCTTTCATTTATACCTTCAAATAAAAGTGAAATAACAGATTCTATTTTAGACTTAAAATTATTTACTAGGAATATACAATTAAAACTAGATTTTAGTAGTACTCCTACTACCTATGTTGCACATCCATTTAGGAAACCGAGTACTTTTATTCCTAATAACCATCCATTAATAGAAGCTTTTTCTAAATTAGTTGAAGAGGACTTACACAAGGTATATAACAGTAATAGAGATAAGAAATGGTATGGGAATTTAAATTATGGGATGAGATCGGCTCTAAGGGACTTAAGAAATGATACTAGCATAGTAATCAGACCTGCCGACAAAGGAGGTTTAACTGTAATTATGGATACTGAACAGTATATATCGAATATGAATGATATGTTGAGTGACACACAGTTTTATCAAAAAATTAGACAGAAACAGGTAGATAAAATTATTAATGAGACATCCAAACTCCTATATGACTATCATGGAGAAGGCAGGATAGATGACAGCCTACTTAATTTTTGCATAGTAGATGAACCCCTGATACCTTGTATACAGGGTGTTCTTAAAGTTCACAAGGACCCCAACTGTCTGCCCATGCGACCTATAGTGGCTGGGCGAGGTTGGGTTACTGAACCTATCTCTTTGTATCTAGAATCTAGATTGCGACCTATAGTAGAAAAATATGCATACATATTAAGAGACACTAAACAGTTTCTCATTATGTTATATGAGGCAATGAAAGATGTACCTGTTAGTAGTGATTTTTGGTTAGTCACTCTTGATGTACAATCTTTATTTACCATTATACCTAATTTACAAGGTATAGAAGGTATCCATAGATGTATGTTAGTTCAACAAAATATGACTAATTATCAAGTTGATACTTTGTGTAAACTCATGGAAATCGTCCTGTATCATAACATTTTTACATTTCACAATCAGGTATATATTCAGAGGGATGGCGTAGCTATGGGCACATCTTGTGCCAACAGCTACGCCAACCTAGTTATGGCTGATTGGCAGAATCAACAGTTATTCAAATTAGAAAGTTATAAGTCACATGTCAAGTTTTATGTTCGATTTGTGGATGATTTGTTTTTGATATGGAGCTCTGGATATCATGAGTTATGTGATTTCTTGCAGCATATGAATTCCCTTACCAATTATTTAAAATTTACTATGTCTGCTTCTAGAAATCTTATATCATATTTGGATGTGTTTATAGAAAGGCTACCCAATGGATTGTTAAATACAGGGGTACACAGGAAAACTTGTTATAGAAATGCACTTTTGCATAGAACAAGTATGCATCCTAATTACATATTTAAAAACATTATTAAAGGACAAGCCATGAGGGCATCCCGTATGAATCCTACTGAAGCTGGTTATAGGAATGAAATTCGGAAACTTAGTGAACATCTGAAACAGAGATCATATTATCCAGATGAAATTGAAGAGAATACTTCATCGGAGATAAACTTAGAGATAATAGAGCTTTACCATATTATACCAGAAGAGAACAGGAGCAACAGACATGTTATGAGAACAGACATGTGGCATTTAATGACCATAGAACAAAAGCCTGTATTTATTATACTCAGGACGTTGGTCAAATTAAGGATGTTTATTTTAAGCATTGGGATATTTTGAAGGTAGATCCTAATTTATCAAAGTTGGTGGGTGATACCCCTAACTTTGTTTATAAGAATAGAATGAATTTGTACAGAATGTTATGTAATTCTGGACGTTTTGAATCCAGATCTTGTAATAATTACAAGCATGAATTTAATACCATGCCATGTAAGAAATTAAATTTTTGTGATTTTATTGATACAAGTGCTAGTTTTATACACTCAGTTACACATTATCATTATAATTTTTCTTGTTTGGCTGACTGTAATTCACGACATGCGGTTTTTGTCCTGCATATTATGTAAGCAAAACTGACAGGCAGCTAAGGGATAGAATTAGGGAGCACTTATATAATATAAGAATTAGATCTGTTAAGAATGCACTCTCGAAACATGTACTTGATACTTCAACCGAACATCAGTTTAAATTTTTAGTTATCCAGGTATATATTCCTACTATTCGTAGAGGTGATACTTGGAATAAAACTGAACAGAATGAGGCCAAGTGGATCATCAGACTTAGAGCTGATTGTCCGCCTGGCCTTAATGATAGGGTACCTATTAAACCTATCTTAAAAGGGAAGAGACTTAGCAAGCCTGTATAATAAATTAATGAATTGTGAGTTTTCTAACATTTATAATATGGGTGAATTTTAAATTTTGAATTTTAATATATACTAAGCATTTATAAGTTATGAGACTTAATATTAGAAATGTATTGTGTTCATCTATATGAATTAATTGAAAATATGAAGTTTCTAAGAGGAAGTGATGTCATAATCAAAGGCTATAAATGCTGGTATTTGGTTTGAATGTTAACGGCCTGAGGAAGCCTTTTAGGTGAAAGCGCTTGCCATTGATCACCATGATGCTATCCTATTTGTGAAGTCTCTGTTTTGTTTTAATAAAACCTATTTGGATTTTATCGTACCATCTGAGGATTATTTCGGATGTTCGAATGTCTGGAACAAACACCTTGGTCTTACAACTGAATTGCATTTACTGAATTGTATCCACTTTCAGCCTTTACATCTCCGTTGTTTCTGCATATTTCTGGTTATTGGAGGTATACGACCTGTACAGCTATTTTGTTTTTCATCATACATTAAAATACAATTTAACTTGCCAAAGATTTTAATTTACGAGTACATGCTAAAGTACAATTTTCATTTAAACTGGGGAAAGCAAAGGCATTTAATTTGAGTTGCCATAGCAACTCCCTTTCTTCAAGTTTTAATGGCCATGGCCCACCCCTTATATTTTTCATAACTTGTTTAATAATCAGGTAATGAAAAAAATTATTTTGGTTATTAAAAACATGCTTAGCTAGTGCATTATTACTATTACCCCTAGCGATATTGTACTGCTACTCATATACTCGTTGTTTAAACACCTTTTGTTTTTTCTTATATAAAATACAGGACATAACTGGCACCTTGCTATATATATATAAAACACCTTTTGTTTCCCAAGAGTGTTTCTCTCTAGCCTTATATATATTGTCATTAACCACAAAGTAATTGGTAGTATCCATAAAGGAACATTGTGCACATCTACTGCATTTTGTCATTCCATGGTTATATGTTTAATTAGTCCTAACACTTTCAAGAATCATTTTCAAACTTGTTCCTTTTCTATATGCAACTTTAGGGCCATCCCCTATTTTATTATAGAGACTGATATCTTCCTAAATAAATTCTAATTCTTACTTAACACATTTCTAATAATATGCAAATCACAGGAATATACAGTAATAAAGTTAGTTCCATAATGAAAATTTTCATGAGGTTCAGTAGATGTAGCAAAGATTTCAATACTCTGATCTCTCTCTTGTATTCCCTTACCCAAAATAGGTTTAAAATAGCCTCTCTCTCTCTCTCTCTCTTATTATGGACTTCTTCTATTAGTTCATCCACTAATAGAATAGGATAACCTCTCTTTACAAACATATTTTTTAATACGTAACATTCTTGTTCAAAGTCTTCCATTAATGACTCATCTTTGCTGCCCTTCCCAGTTGGCCTTTTAACACAGCTTTTCTTTGATGGAAAGTGTGGGAGCTATTAAAATGTAAAAATGTGTTCCTGTGATTTACACTTGGGTCTGAAGAAGTTGGATTATTTTGTTCAAGAAAGTGCTAACATATAAATTCTTTTGGAGATTACCACTGCCTTTGCTGTTTTTTATCAGTCATCAGTTTTGTTTTATGGGTTTTTGTATTATTAGAAATGTGTTAAGTAAGAATTGAAATTTATTTAGGAAGATATCAGTCTCTACAATAAAATAGGGGATGGCCCTAAAGTTGCATATAGAAAAGGAACAAGTTTGAAAATGATTCTTGGAAGTGTTAGCACTAATTACACTTATAACCATGGAATGACAAAATGCGGTAGATGTACAGTGTTCCTTTATGGATACTACCAATTACTTTGTGGTTAATGACAATCCCTGGGATTCATGAAGCTCGGCGCAAGCACGGTTTTAGCCTTGCACCGAGCATCCTCCTTTCAGATGGTGCAGCAGCACCATATGAATATTTATGAGGGCACGCTGCCGCACCCTCGATGTACACAGGAAACGTGTGCGAGTGCAGGGGTGTGTTTAAGTGCTCTACGGAGGCTTAAACATGCTCCCACAGTTGCACAACCTACTGTGTTTACTATTACAGCCCGCCTCTAATAGTAAGCAATTAAGTCAGTGTCCGTGGATACTGAAATGTATGCTAAGCATACAAGAGTGTCCACGAGTCCCACTGCAGCAAATTCTAAAATACATGAAATAAAATCAAAGTAGTAAACACACAAGCATGTAGTGGAAAGTTGAACCCCGTCCCTAGAACTATCAATTAGATTCCCCGTGTCCCTATTTTATATTTGTATTGCTTCATTATTGAAAGTGTAAGCGAAGCGCAGCATGTTTGCGCGTCACTGCCCCCCTGCTTAGAGTAGCTTACACATCAAAATCATCCAAATAGAAAAAAACATGCAAAATCAACATTATGTCAATAGTGTATTTATTTATTTTACATTTGTTGACCGGGAATGTCCGACTAGGTTCCACCAGCAGGCCTTTTTTCAGCAGGCTCGGGAGAAATGCTCCAGATGATGTCTTTGGAATGGGAGGAAACCCGGTACCCCGAAAAAACAACCCACAACAACAACACACAGACAAACACAACCACACACACAGAGAATCCAAGAAGAAATCGACTGGAGAACCTCTTGCTGTGAGGCGACAACATTAACCGCTGCACCACTGGCCTGGTGTAGTGGATAGAGCATCTGCCAAATGAGCAGGCATTTACGGTTCAAGTCCCATTCCAGCATATATCATGTGGAATGTGTATATGAACATATTTATGCATCGTTTTGCTGTATAGCCTACATAATAACATGTAAATGTGAACTGGAGTACTGCATGAAATGTTTAACTAATGTCATTTAATCAAGGTGGTAATGTCATAATGAATAAGGCACTAGTAAGCAGGTGTATGCACAAATAAGCAGTAGTAAACATATATAAGTACCAGTAAGCAAGTCTAAGTGTGTTTGCGTTGGTGTAAGCAGTGCCCAGCATAGGAAATGTATATAATTATGTAGATGTATGTGCATATGTATGTACAGATATATTTATATATATATATATATATATATATATATATATATATATATATATATATATATATATATATATATATATATATATATATATATATATAAAGAATGAATGTTGTGACAATAAAGCATACAAAAAGAATGAGAAGGGAATTAATAGCAACTCCAGGATTATTTAGTGCTGTCAGTATATGTCATACCCAGCTGGGCAGGGGTGAACAAACTACTGCTACTCACACCATAGGCAGGATACTACCAGTGGGATTAACATTATCGATCTACTAAGTCTACTTTACAAACAATCACAGGGTAGTCCCTAGTGGGACTGCCTAAAAATTGCTAGGATGGTTGGACTTCTGACCATTACACAAGCAAGGGCAGGTATGTTCAAGGACTAAATGGTGGGAGAGCCTGATGATACATGGGTTGGGACAACATACGTGTAGGGTCCCTAACGCTGGGGAGAGGGCAACGTGTGTTATGGCTGTGATAGCAACCAGAGAATGGATGCTTTGTGTGTATGTCAAACTTGGGTGGGGTGTAGGAACCATGGGGATGAAATTATGGATCCAGGGGTGTCAGGGTTGAATGGCCTGGTTCAAGTTGGACCGCCTCGTGGAGGTCAGTGAGTTCATTATAAGTATATATGCATACACACATGCATACATCTATATGTAGAAGTACATTCCCTGTAACACATTCATTCCTTTTGCAGACATAAATAACATGAAAGTGCCCCTACAAACCTCAACAGTAGAGAGAATAATAGGTTGTGCATAAGAGGGAAGGGACGAATCTGCAAAAATGAAGAAGTGTGTACTTTGTCCAAAGTCAGTGCTGTTCTCAAAAAATAAAATGTGAGGACTTTCTCACTCATGGAATCATTCCTGTGATCTGCCTGCTACGGCAATGCCAATCACTAAACTGGTCCTATTTGTAATATAATTTTGCTGAACGTGTGCGTTACCACATAGTCATAGTTATTAATTTATTGTAGTGTCTTGTTAACGGGAGTAATGATGTAATGAAGTATAGAGTCTAATCTTGAAATAAAGACATGTGTGTCCCAGGTGGGACAACCCAAAAATTGTGAATAGTGTCTTATTGGTCACTCATTTCACCAATGTGTGTGGACTGAAAGTTTGGGATGTCTGAGGATACGTGGAGTGAGTCAATCCATGGGATGGGTCTACAGGAGTAGGGAGTGGCCAATGTGTAGTGGTGTGGATACACTGTGTATTCAACTGGAGAATGGATGACTGCTGTGTCAGTGAAGTGTTGGGGTGGGTGTTTGGGGAACTAGGATCCATGGGTATATGGGTATATATGCAAATAAAACAGCACAACAATAGTGTAGTAGTTAGAGCAGCTGCCTAATGAACAGACATTCCCGTTCCGAATCCCACTGCAGCACATACCATTTTCCATTGGTAATCTGTATATGAACATATTTTGACATCTGTCTGCTGTATAACCTGCATAATAACAATTAAAAGTGAACTGCAGTGTCAGTGTCATAATGAATAAGGCACTAGTAAGCAGGTTTAATCATAAATAAGCAGTAGTAAGCATATATAAGCACCGGTAAGCGTGTTTAAGTGCGTTTGCGCAGGGGTATGCATTGCCTGCACAGATTAAGCAAAGTAGAAGCTAATTGAGTGTAAGAAACTGTAACCAGAGGTTACAGATATACATATATATATATATATATATATATATATATATATATATATATATATATATATATATATATATATATATATATATATATGTGTGTGTGTGCGTGTGTGCATAGATATACACAGATATACAGCTATGATAGGAAACAGCACACAAGAATGACATATGTTTACAGGCTATGCCAATGGAAGTGAGGGGCCCAAGCAAGAAACATGTAACACATAGCATGACCCCACCCCCAGACAGACAGAGAAAGCATACACACAAACCCACAAACAATGTAAATAGTCCACTGCTGCCCAGATCACCAGCAGGATACATCCGGGGGCAGAGTGCACCCTTGAAATCTAATCTTGGAACACAGACAGGAGTGTCCCTTGTGGGACGCCCCAAAAATTGACATATAACCAAAGGAAGCTGATACAACAACCATTCTGGATGGGGTGTGTACATACTCGGAATACAAGGGTGGGAAAGCCTGATGACCCATGGATCGAGACAATGTATGACATGGGTCCCATGAAGTGGAGAGTGGGCAGCATGTAGTGGTGTGTTCAGACCTGATCTGCAGCCAGAGTAAGGATGGGTGCTGTAGTGGAGGTGCGACTGGGGGAACTATGGGTAGCTAGTTATGGGTCTAGGTGTGCAGGTGTTGGCTGATGTGGGTCTATATGGACAGCCCCAGGGATGTGAGCAAAAGTGTTCATTGGGCAGAGGCATCGCCCAACAAGCAGCCACACCCGCTATGAGTCCCACTGCAGCAAATTCTAAAATACATGGCAGAGAACGGAATAACCAGATGTAGATGTATATATGTAGAGGAATGTGTGTGTATATCTGCCCATAGCTACATGGAGATATACCACAACCTCTCCATAGTACAAATGTATACATACAGACACAGAATACATATACATACCCACATATAGATATATACATATGCAGACACCCATACACCCATATGTTGTTAGATATACGTAGACAGCAATATATAAATATATACATGTATGCATTCATATACAGATATGTCTGTATATAGTAATGTAGATATATATATATATATATATATATATATATATATATATATATATATATATATATATATATATAAAATGTGTGTGTGTGTAAATATGCACATGTAAATGACTAGGATATGATACAGCAGTTACGAATTACAAATGTTTACAGGCCGTGCAAATGGGGTGAGGGGTCCAATCAACAAATGTGTAACACGTAGCATCAACCACCCCCACCTAGACAGGTGAAACATACAAACACACGATACAAGTAAACACACCACTGCTTCCCACAGACAGGATACTACCAGTGGGAGAGATCTGCCAAGTCTAGTCTTGAAACAAAGACATTAATGTCCCTTGTGGGACACCCCAGAAATTACTAATCATTGGAGTTAGTCCCTGTAATGATTCATCAAACCAGGCTGTATACGTACATGGGCCAGTAGGTTGTGCAAGCCTGATGACCCATGGATCGACACAACGTACGACATGGGTCCTGACACGTGGACAGTGAGCAGTGTGTAGTGGTGTGGTTAGACCCCACCTGCACCCACAGTAAGGATGACTGCTGTAGAGGAGGGGCAGGTGGGGGAACTATGGGTATGCAATTATGGGCCTAGGCGTGCAGGTGTTGGCTGGTGCAGTTGTATTAGGACCGCCCCGGGGATGTAAGTAATATTCCAAAATGGGCAGAGCTTACGCCCATACCTCTCAACCCCTAAGAGCAAAACCACTGGACAGAACATAAACCATTGGGGGAATAAATAGGGACAGTAAGCAAATATTCCACTTACAACCTTAGAAAGCTGACAGAATAATAGATATGCATTAGCATGACTCGGCTGAAGGATGTGGGCTCCTAAACCCAATTACTTGTCTGTATTTAATGGCATCAGTTCCCAGGTATTTGCCAGACAGGTGCAGATTGTAAGAAGAACACACCAATAGTATGAAGCAAACTCTGGACAGGCCATGGATTCTGTACAGTCGACCGGCATGCTTACACCTAATGGGCAGCCATTCTCGATATGGGTCCCACCGCAGCACAATCCAAGTATGGTATGACCATATGTGTTGTTGCATAACCCACTACACAACACCTACGAACACATGGTCACAACACCCCACTGTAGGCATTTTACCTGATATAATTGGCATCACAAGGTATTATTGTAGTCCTCACCGCCACCCAGGGGTGTGAGTGCCAGATGCAAACACCAAATGCAGTGCATTTGCAAGTGCGGGAGCAAGTCGGCGTAAGCCTGTTTGGCTGCCAGTATGGGAGTACCACATTGGTGAAGCAATGTAGAGGCTAACTGAGTGTAAGAAACTGTAACCGGAGGTTAGCATTGCTTAGCTCCTCACAGACCTGCACACACCTGCTCACAACTGCTTTAAAGTGCCTTAATCACTCTGTACTCAACAGCTCGTGTTCTGGCCAGCAACAAAATAAACAGCCACTGCAAGACTAGAACTCAGGACCCTGTACATCACAGTAGTTAACCACTACGCCATGATAACAATACATATAAAGGAGGTATCAGCAAACTAATGCTCACCACAGGGAAATCAAATCAAACATGTGAACTGAATCTATGTACAGTGTAATGTCCTATAACCTGCCACAGACCATAAATATGTGAATTGGAGTACTGCAGTAAACACAGAGTTGAGGTGTCACTGTAATAAAGTTATGAAGTCTCCAGGACCCCATACAGTGTATGTACACATGAATCATGGATACCAGACACATATGTAACCTGTTATGAATAAGACATAGCTTAGCCTTTTTGAAACTGGCCAATTACAGAAAAGTGTGGGAATCTGGCCTACTTAAACTGAAGAGGCGGGAATATGGCTCATAACTGGTTGTAGCATCCCCCTGCAGGCAGAATGGCTGGAGAGGGAGAAGGCACTCTCTCTAGAGTACAGTGCTGGGGCATCTAGGAGTCCAAATTCATGGTATAGCTCCTGGTAAAGCACCATGACAGGAGACTACTGCAGGGTCAGTACCAGGGCTCGCAGTACAAAACAGAGGCCTGGGACAGTCTCGCCCATGACCTCACTAGTGCCACAGGTATCCCCCGTACTGGTGAGCAGGTCAGGCACCACCATGCAGACCTGAAGTGGTGGAGGGGAGATGTCCTGGAACAGTGGATCCAGGAAGCAAGGCAGATGCAGAATGCCCCAGAACTGAGTAAGTACTCCTTCCACTATGTAGTTAATAATTGCCTAGCTTCTGTATACTATGGATAGGTATGGCTAAATATCACTTTACTTCTCTGACAGCTGCAGATGAGCATGGTGCAAACCAGCAAGCCTATGATGCTAGGCTGCAAAGGATGCATCGCAAGGCAGGTTAGTAAATAGCCTGCATGTACTGTCATAACAAATAAATGTAAGAGCCTCAGAAAGTGTTGTGCCAGTATACAGAATTGTGTAATATGCTGCGAATAAAGGTGAAACCCCTGCATTGTTTCTGTTTACTCTGCAGTCATATGTTGTTGTACTGTTGCAGTTATTAAATAGTAATGTTGTAGTAAGCAGTGTTACCCACACTGTGGTATGCAGATAAAATGTGTATGAAGTGCTGTATAACAATGTTGGAAGTGCAAACAGGTCAGTCATATTAGACTAAATACATTGCAAAGTCTCACAACAATTGCCTGATAGCATAGTGTACAGTGATCTTAACTGTAATGCCTTTGTCACACATAGCAGGGCTTTGGATCCCAGGAGAGCCAGTAAGATGTATGCATATTCATTACACACAACTGCACACAGTTTGATAGAATGTTCAGAGAGAAAGCTATATGCATATATACACTTAACAACTGTACAGATTTTGCTAGAATGCTCAAAAAGAAAGTGGTATGCATATTCATACCTCTCAACTGTTCCAATCTGCCAAATATGTCCTGATAAATGGCCCACATCACCTGCCTTTTGCTCTGATCCCCTGACAAAGTAGTGTGATGATCCAAGAAATGTAGGCAGCTGTTAATGACATATAACTGATAGACTTGTACATAGTCAGAGAATGTACATGCAAACATACCTGTCATTCCAGCATCTCACCCAAAGTGTATGACAGCAGTCTGAAAACATGTTGCATTAACACCTGCATCTTGTCAAGCCTGTACGTAAGACACAGGTCCCATACATACTTATCTACAAACATACAATTGTACAATATAACGCCATTGGGTAGTGTAATAATACATGTAAGGGACAGACCACTGCAGTGACTACGAATGTTGTGAAAACTACAAGGATTTATTAGTTGTTAATTGAACTCTCTCTCTCTCTCACTCCTACCATATGTGCAAAAATAACCGATTTACACACCTCATATGGTATGTCTACACTCCTAACCTTTGTTGGGACATATGTCCTATTGGTTTATAAATATTCACACATGTTTCTATGCATGTGCCATGTTAAAATACTCCCATATTGGTGTCCTGTTGCCATCAATGAAACCTGCATGTTGTTTGGCCACTGTTTACCCATTCTTGCATGTGCTCTGCCTGCTCTGCAACTATTTTATATCTGGTGCCCTGGGAAATGGGAATACCTATGCATGCTGTTATAACTAATTGTGAATGCTGTTGACTATTACTAACCCATATCTGCCTTAAACATGCTACAACATAGCTCGTATTGGGAAGGCCGTTCCCAGCGGATCCACCTGTCCCACCTCAGCTGGCCATGGCACGGGGCACCAGCACATCTGGGGCCCAGCCTGGGACCTCCTAGTCCATTGGCCCTGCACCACCTTTGGGTGGAACCGCCGCAGGGGATGGGGCTCGGCCCTGACCTGGGAGCAAGAGCGTACAGGAACCTGTCACCCATGGTACAGTCCGGGCCGTGGTGCGTAGGGAGCTCAACAGGGAGATTCGAGACCGCCTATGCCAGCTTGAGGGCCGAGTGGCACAACTAGAGGGTGAGCCTGCCCCTCTTAGATAGCCCCCAGCACAACCACGTTCTGGGCTGTGAAGGTGCAGTGGTGACTGCCCATGGGTGGGGACCTCAGTCCCACTGTATCCATTTGTAGGCTCATGGGCTTGTGACTTCCAAACAGCCCTCCACGTCCAAGGTGTCATATACCGCCCCTGTATGGGTCTTGTTTGTCTTGTCTGTCATCCTATCCACCCTATCCTCCCTGATCATACCTACTCTCCTTCCCCAACATCCCAATCTCACCTAAACATAAAAGAAAAAAAGGGCAATCTGTTCCCACAAAAAAAGCACGCCCCATACATAGCTGTCCATTTTGCACATGTGTCCACTGGACACATGTAAATGTTTCTAATTGGCATCACAACATACTATTGTTGTCCTCACACCTATCTCAGGGTTGTGAGTGTCCAAATGTACCGCCAAATTTATTGCATATGCACAGCTGTTGCTGTAGAAGAAATGGACAGTTATGGACCTTCCCTACACCATTCCTGCACATCCCTAGCTACCTTGCCTACTGTCTTTCCCTCTTTGTGCCCCTTTTTCACCACTTTCCTATCACCCCTTTTTTTCTTTTCTTTTAAAGAAATTAGTGCAGGGGTAAGCAGGAGTAAGCACTTTTAAGCAGCAGTGAGTTAATTTCAACCTGTTTGCACAGGGGTAACCACTGCCTACACAGGTTAAGCAATCAAGAAGGTAACTGAGTGTAAGGAACTGTAACCAAAAGTAACCACTGCGTACCATCATGCAAACCCATGCGCACCCACTCAAAACTGCTAAAACGTGCCTTAATCACTCCGTATCCAATGGCCCTTGTTCTGCCCAGCAACAAAATAAATGGCCTCAGCAAGGCCCGAAACCGGGACCCTGCACACCACAGCCAATGTGATTTATCACTAAGCCATCGCAGATATGTGGACATCTGATGTTATCACAAACATGTCATCCAGCACAGTCATTCAACAGTATAGAAAATGTATTTCATTATGTAGATGTATGTGTGTGTTTATGTCCAGATATATATACATACATATATATATATATATATATATATATATATATATATATATATATATATATATATATATATAGCTATAGATATATCAAGAACATACCATGTGACGACAAAGCATTAAAAAAGAATTTAAAGGGAAACACCAGCAACTCCTGTATTATGTAGCGGTGTTGCCCTATGTGATATTAAGACTCGCTCAGACAGACATGTGTCATTAATACATGCAAACATTTGTACATTGCCCAAATACATTACTTTGAGCATTTTATTTACATTAACAAAACAGTTCCTGTCCAATCATTATGTGAGAACAGTACTCTTGCAAGGTGCTGTGTGCAACATCATCATCATTAAAAAGTTAAATGGGGTAACCATAGAGGGACCGGTAGTGTCATGTGTACAATGGGGTCGTCTACATCACATGTACCTGGACCCTTTAGGAGTCATGTGCATACCAGGATCATGTAGTTGTATGTTGCGATGCAAATTAAAAAGGTTACATGTGTCCAGTGGACACATGTGTGAAATGGACAGCTATGTATGGGGCAAAAGTTGTTCTGGGCACAGATTGGCCTTTTGTTTCTGTTTTCGTAAGTTGAGATTGGGATGTTGGGGAAGGAGAGTAGGATGCTCATGGAGGATAGGTTGAGTAGTATGACAGACAAAACAGGCAAGACACCATACAGGGGGGGTATATGACACCTATGGGGGGATACGCCTTGGACGGGAAGGGGTGTTTGGCAGTCACAAGCCCCCAGTTAACAAATGTTAAATAAAAATAAATAATAAATAAATGAGTCCCCAAATGGAAACAGTGGGATGGAGGTCCCCACCCATGAGCAGCCACCACTGCACCTTCACAGCCGCAAAGGTGGCTGTGCTGGGGGCTGTCTATGAGGGGCAGGCTCACCCTCTAAATGTGTCACTCTGCCCTCGAGCTGGCGTAGCTGGCCTCAAAACCCCTTATTGAGCCCCGTACACACCACAGCCTGGACTGTACAATGGCTGACAAGTTCCTGTCTGGACCTGCTTCGAGGGGGGACGGCAAGCCCCATCCTCAGTGGTGGTTCCACCAGAAGGTGGTGCAAAGCCAACAGAGGTGGAGATCCATGGCTGGGCCCCAGATGTGCTGGTGCCCCATGCCATGGCCAGCTGAAGTGGGACAGGTGGTTCCACCAGGACCTCCAATCCCATACAGCCTATGGTGTTGCAGTTTTAACACAGATAAGGCTTAGTAATAGTTAACAGCATTCAGAATTATGTATAACAGCATGCATAGATATTACCATCAACCCAAGACAACAGATGTCATACATTTGCAGAGGGAGCACAACACATGCATATATACTGCATGACATCTGTCCAAAGCATAGATGACGTGTGACTGCAGCTATGAACAGTGGCCCATTATTGGCATGTCACTGTGATAACCTCAGACAGTGACTGTCATACCACTGTTTCATGTGATGTATGTCCAATCAGGGATACGATGGCAGTAACTCGTATCACTGTCATCGTGTACTGACTGCAATCCTCACACTGTGCTTCTGCAGTTCACAGATGTGTGTTCTTTAAGTAACACAAGAAACAAATGGTTCCACACACTGACCAGTCCACAGATGACCCTACAGATGGGGGTTTCTTCACAAACAGAGCACTGTCTTGTCAGTTATTAAACCATGCAGACAAGCCATTGCCACACACAACCTGTTAAATTGGCAGTAGTCTGAATGAAGCATAGCTACACTTACATGCTGTAGTCATGTCTGGCACATCACCCTCCTGTCTTTAGGCTATTTTCCACTGTGTATGTTTTCTGAAGAATATCCAGATTTCATCTGTGATGCTGTTTACCAAACACCTGATCCAGGTTCCACTCACAGTGACTGTCATGGGAAAACACCAACATGATTTTCATAGATATTGTACTGTGTTTCCATGCAATTGGCTATGGGAATGTCACCACAGCTGTTCCACATGCAATCTGCTAGAGAAGGACTGCAATAGGTGCAGAGGCCATCACCTGATCATGACCATCACTTACAAAACACAAGCTGCTGCTGAGCAGGTGTACATCTCCACATCCACCAGAGAGTGTGTGGCAGTGGCAGACAGAGACAAAGTACATCAGAGAAGGGCTGGGAGACTAAAACCTAAGCATCTTCTGACACACACCTAACAGTACAGGGGTTCAAACCCCTGACTGACTAGCCATTACTATTACAAATGCAGCAGTTACTCCACGTACCACATAGCTGACATGCTGGCGTGCTGTAAGAAAATATATGTGTGCTGGTGAGCGACATCTGCAACAGAGTTATAGTAGACATAAATTAGGTGTAGCACACATGGCTGTCCACATGAACAGATGTCAGTGTCAACACAACCACACACTCTAAGGGACGCAGACACATTGGCACACTTTGGCAGGCTCACAAATACACTTCCTAACTACTTAGTTTGCCACACTACAGTAATGCACAGGTATTACATGCACCACAGGGGTTATCCTGAGGTTCTATGAACTAGGACATGTAAACATGTCTGACATCAGTCAGTATGCCAATGGGAGTTATACTGGGTGTGACTGTGGTTGGGAACATCATACCCCACACGCAGACACAAGGTGCCAGTACTGACATGCATGGGAGCATTGCTTCATGGGTGTGTAATGGTTCGCTGTACAAGGCTGGGTGAGGGGTAATCCTTGGCATCAGTCCACCTGACAATGGTCTGCAGTGTGGTTCAGGGGTGTAGTGTCTGCAATGTCCCGCACAGATGGGTATTGTATTAACCGTCCTGTCATCCTGGTTACTATTGTGTGTGGCCATTGCTTTGCAATACATGCCATGTCTGTGTTTGATAGTCCTTGACATGGACATTGCCTGGGATGTGCACGTCCGACATTAATGTACAGTGACATGTTTAAGTGTACCTAGTTTGCCTGGCACATATTATGTACACATACTGTTATCATCAGATGTGCCAATCCTGACCTGGTGTGGCAGGACCCGCTAATAGACAGCAGGTTGATCCTGCATCTGCATTGATAGCACAATACAGGTATTCCCTGGTGTCAATGGCATCTGTCCATACAGGGCATGTGTGTAAGGCATTGTATGTCCTTTGTGGATCACATTTGATGGCACCACATATGTTGCAGGTGTCCAGTGGGGAACATAGTGAAGGCACATTGTCCGCAATTATGTGCCTATTGTACTGGTGGACAAGGTGCCATGCCCTCTGCAGCCCACTGCAATCACACCACCTACTATCTGTCAACAATGTGCAGGGCACTAGCAACATAGCGGGATTTTCTAGGCAAGTGTGTTTGTGTATGACACATGGGTTCAGACAGTATTCTGGGTAATAGTAGAGTTGCTTACTTTGTTCACCAGGACTTTTGCCAGATGTAGGGGCATGGCTTGCGAACAGTCTCTTTGCTGATTGAAATCTGTAATCCTCATGAGGTGGACATTGTGACACATAGTATGGCCACCATATAGGAAAACTATAAAACCTGCTCTTCAACATGTCCAGTGGTTAGACACTCACAGCCACATCTACACAGGCTCTGACTGTCAAACACACACAACTGCCATGTCTTGAAATAGAACTCCTACCTAACTAGTTTATCACTATACAGCATTATGCAGTTATAGCATGCACTATGGAAATCACTGGGCTACCCTATCCCAAAACGTGTATTTCACAAGTAATGACATCATCGGGTTTACCAAAGTAGGGCATTTCAAATTTCCTGCAAGTGAGTAGCCCAAAATGTATTGCTCACAAAACAGACAGTAAGAAACACACAACACATCCATAACTAACATGTGTGGGTATAGAACCCATGACCAAGATCTTTACTACACTACTGCATGGTGCTGTTATAGCATGCACCACAAGGATTAATAGGAAGACTGTTCCCCAGACGTGTATTTGACAAGGAATGACATCAGCAGGATTAACAAAGTAGGGCATTGCAAATGTCCTGTGAGTGATTAGGCTATAATGCATTGCTCCCTACACAGACATTGAAACACACACAAAACATACATAACTGCCATGGTTGTGGATGGAACCCTACCACAGTTCTAAATCACACTCCAGCATTACACAGTTACAAGACGCACTACAGAGAGTACTAGGTTACAACAGTTCCAGAGGTGTATTTCTAGGTGGGTGACATCAGCATCCCTGCCGAAGTTGAGTATATGAATTGTAAGGAGTGTGCATACTCTAAAAAGCATTGTTCCTTTCTCAGGCAGACAGACACACACACACAGAAACACAGTTGGTAAGCCTGGGATTAGAACACCTACCAAACTGGTTTATTACATTACAGCATTACGCAATTACAAGACTCGTTACAGAGATTATTGGGTTACAGAAATCACAGAGGTGCATTTCTAGGTGGGTGATATCAGCACCCTTGCCAAAGCTGAGTATGTGAATTGTAAGGAGTGCACGTACTCTAAAAGCATTGTTCCCTTCTCAGGCAAGCAGACACACACAGTTAGCAAGTTTGGGATTAGAACACCTACCAAACTAGTTTATTACACTACAGCATTACACAGTTATAGGATGCACTACAGAGACTATTCGATTACAGTGCTCTCAGAGGTGTATTTCTAGGTGGGTGTCAGCACCCTTGCCAAAGTTGAGTATGTGAATTGTAAGAAGTGTGCATACTCTAAAAAGTATTGTTCCATTCTCAGGTAGACAGACACACACACACACAGTTGGCAAGTCTGGGATTAGAACACCTACCAAACTAGTTTATCACACTATAGCATTATGCAGTTACAAGCTGCACTTCAGAGATTACTGGGTTACAGCAGTCTGCAGAGGTGACATCAGCATCCTTGCTAAAGTTGAATATGACATGTAAGGAGTGTGTGTACTCTAGACAGCATTGTTTTCTTCTTCGACAGACACACACACACAGGTGGTAAGCTTGAGATTAGAACACCTATCAAACTAGTTTGTCATACTACAGCATTACACAGTTACAGGACATGCTACAGAAATTACTGGATGACAGGAGTCCCAGAGGTGTATTTCTAGGTGGGTGACATCAGCACCCTTGCCAAAGTTAAGTATATGAATTGTAAGGAGTGTGTGTACTCTAAAAATCATTGTTGCTTTTTCAGGGCAGGCAGACACACACACTTGGCAAGTGTGGGATCAGAACACCTACCAAACTAGTTTATCACACTGCAGCATTATGCGGTTATAGGATGCGCTACAGAGACTACTGTGATACAGCATTCCAGGAGGTGTATTTCTAGCTGGGTGACATCAGCATCCTTGCCAAAATTGAGTATATGACTTGTAAGGTGTGCGTACTCTAAAAAGCATCGCTTCCCTTCTCTGGCAGACAGACACACAGTTGTCAAGTCTGCTATTAGAACACCTACCAAACTAGTTTATCACACAACAGCATTACACAGTTACAGGATGAGTTACACAGATTACTGTGTTACAGCAGTCCCAGAGGTGTATTTCTATGTGGGTGACATAAGCATTATTGTCAAAGTTGAGTATATGACCTGTAAGGAGTGTGCGTACTCTAAAATTCATTGTTTCCTTCTCAGGCAGACAGACACATACACAGTTGGCAAATTTGGAAGTAGAACACCTACCAAACTAGTTTATCACACTACACAGTTACAGGACATGCTACAGAAATTATTGGGTTGCAGTAGTCCCAGAGGTGTATTTCCAGGTGAGTGACATCGGCAGGATTGCCAAAGAAGAGCATTCCAAGTGTACTGCGAGTTGTACATGTTTTTTTACCTGTGTGTACCCACTGTTTACTGTCATGAAACACATTTACATCCACTTAAAAGTGTCTTAGTTAGTCCTAAATTACATTATTAACAACCCTTGCAGGTCTTGAACCCTGGACCATGCATACCAAGGTCATTGAACTTACCACTAAGCCATCAGGTTGTACACATGTTTCATCATTTTTATAATACACATTTTACTACAGATATTCCACAGTACTGAAAACAAATGGGACAGTTACTTTGCATACATATGTACAGTACCCTTGAATGTACTGTACTCTGAAACAACATAGACAAGTCTACATATGTACAACTGCTATAGCTAAATACTAAATACATATATGCACTTACGGGATGTGTAAACACACACACACACATATATATATATATATATATATATATATATATATATATGTGTGTGTGTGTGTGTGTGTGTGTGTGTGTGTGTGTGTGTGTGTGTGTGTGTGTGTATATATATATATATATATATATATATATATATATATATATATATATATATATATATATGCATATACACAGACACAGCTATAGCCATATATATAAACATGTCTGAACACCCTTTGTGACACAGAAGGGTTCCAAAGGAATTGACATGTACACAAAACAGAGGCAACTCTTGTATTATAACATTTAAATCTTAATCAGTTCACCAGAGAAGGGATGGTTGTTGTGTATGTGGAGTTTGGGGTGGGGAATGATGGCTACAGAAATATACCCCAGGGATTATGGAGTATGAGTGGGGGAATGATGGGTATGGACATACACCCCGGGGACAACATCTGTGTCACTGCTCGACAGTGGCACAGGAAAATAACATACCCAACAGTAGTCGTTCTTGACTTTCTATTCTTTTCTATTCCTAACTATGCGATAATTTGTAGACTCCACTCACCACAGATGACCATCATGGTGTGCAGCATGTTAAAAGCCATAACACATGTGTATGCCTGGCTACAGGGTAGTCACACACACACAAACAAACACAAGCCCACTTGCCAGTATTGTGCTTACAAGTCTTGCCTATGTAAAGGTAACTAGTAGAGTGATATGCAGTTGGGGTACGTGCCACAGAACCCATACAATTACACTTAATCTGATTTTGTTTCTGAGCTGGCTGACATCACAGGACTGATTACTTGCAGTGGGGAGGGGGAAAAGGGTGGTTTAGCAGATGACAAGGATAAAGGCCAGTGCAAAAGTTGGTTTCTCTTTGGAAAGCAATAAAACCCACTCTCATGACAGGATGCAGACACAAATACACACACCCAACTACTTGCTGACACACACCATTGCCAGTGGTGGGATCAGAACTCCTGCCTATCTACAGATCACTATTACAGTACTACACAGTTATGAGATGCACCACAGACATTACACATTTTAAAACAGTCAGAATGCCCTTCTAAGACTGAGGACATCAACAGGGATACTGACAGTTAAGATGTACATAGCTGTAAACCTGTGTGTTTAAAGTAGTAGTCCATTACAACCTGTATGCAGAAACAAGACACATCATCTGTAGGTAAGACATATGTAGGCCTGAGAGGTATAGTTGTAGCTCAACAAGCCCTGAACTGGAGTATGCCCATCTGTGGAATGGACAACTACTATCACTATACAGGGTTACAGTGGTCATGCTCATACACTTAGTAGCACAGGGCAGTTTGGGATGCACTCTGACTCCAACTACACAAGGTTATACTGGGCATGCTCATACGCTTAGAAACAAAGGGCTTGTTTGGATGCACTGACTCAAATTACACAAGGTGGCAGATGGTACGCCCATACACTCAGTAGCACAGGGCTGTTTGGGATGCACTCTGATTCTAACCACAGAAGGCCACAGTGTGCATGCTCATACACTTAGATGTACAGAACACATTGTAATGGACTCCTATTGTAAACAAACAGGTTTACAGCTATGTACATCTTAACTGTCAGTATATATGCACATCATACAGGTTTACTACCAGATACCTGTATGTGGCCCATGCATTATATATCTGTGTCTGTGCTGTGTGATACACATGCATACATGTACATGAAGTACTGCCATATATATGTGAAGTATACGCAATCATGCATGTGTGGAAGTGACAGACACTTGGTTAACTGGGACACACAGGTGGATGCAAAGTACAGCATGTGTCACACATTGCTGCCATGAAAGGCATACATTGATATCAGGTTGTGGACATTGGCATTATACTTGGAACAGTGGCATGTGCAAGCATAATATGTAAGCTCAATTGTCTAATGGTACTGAGGCGCAGGTGTCAAGATGACCTTTCTCGGCTGTGTTGGTAGTTGTCATTATTAGCAGGACTGCTCCACTAAGTATATCTGACATTAGCCATCTACACAATGTCTGCTGCTGTCCGTCACCTTAGATGTATCATTTGATACCAAGCACAATACTGCCACCTGCAGTGATGTCAAGGTGCAAGTGGCAACTGCTTGACTAAAACAATGAGCCAATGTCCTGCTGTAACTATGAGGTTGTTCAGTGTCTGTCATTTCGGGATGACATGACTGAAAGACGACAAGCCTTTGTCACAGATCACATGCATCCATGATTCAATGGAGTGTGGATAATACCTGTGTTGCATTTACCCATATAGTGCCATTCCAAGGCAAATGTCCTAAATACAGAAGTAACACCCTGACACCTACAAGACATTTGCATTGGATGCTTATGCTAACCAGTGCTAGATGTGTGGCTTTCGTAATCCATTTGCTCAATGTAGAACCTACAATGGGGAATACTGACATCTGTGCAGTGAGGAACACCTGACTGAAGGCTCTGTAGTGCACAATAGCACTACCACCATATAACTCAGATCCAGACATGTGGGCCAAAAAAACTGGTATGGACCACTCCAGGTGGTAGTGTCCACATATTCATAAAGGCTACTCACAAGTAAAGATCACTACTCCAACATAATTTATCACAGATGAGTCAGGTACAGGTGACAGTGGCAAAAGCTGCATTCTAGGTTGTATCCTCATATACATCCACCACCATGTCCTCAGACTACCAACACACATCCATAAATGTGGTATGAAATAGTATGGTACAACACCAAATAACCTTCGACTGGTGGACTTTACCTAGCCCTACATCAACTGTGCACAGTACCCATATACTGACACAGTTGCATAATGTGTTATGCAATGCAATAATACCACTGTTTGTAACCAGGTCAGTTGTACACATACCAGGGTCCCTCGGATGTTGTCAGCATTAACACAGTTGACTGTTGTTGTACACCAGTAAACAATACCCTCATGGTTGGATATGACCTAGATGTACCTGCCCTGGATATGTACATCCCACACTCATACAACATAAATAAAAATACCATAGCTGTTGTTGTCCTTTGTACATACAGGTGGATACATTCATTACACACATGCACATGGAAGATAGGTCCATGGCTGCTGAATGCTAACAGTACGTACGGTTTGATATCTGTGTTGACAGAGGTGATATTCCATCTCTACTGGTCACCCATACACCTATCATATCATACAACAATCCATGTGGCATATATGTCATTAGACATGTCCATCAAATGCAATGCCTACAAACATACCCAAATAACAGGATCATAGTACCTACACACATGGCCTGTATTGACAGACTCAGGGAAATACAGCTATACTCTGTATTTTCCTGAGTAGTTACAGGTAATATGTCCATGACATGTACAGCCATGTGTGACCCACAGCTCCTACATATACCCCATAGGTTCATAGGTTAGTACTAGGCTAACTGCTCTTTTGGACCATTTGAAGCCTAGCCAATTACCCCATGTGAGAATTAAACCCTGCACCTTGTGTCTTTAAGGTAAACACCTTAACCATTTTGTCATCATCCCACCCATGTCAACAATTGCAAGCCATGCATGATATGTGCTGTCTGGACATTAACCTTATTATCACAATAGCCAGAATGTGCTGGGGTGAGATGTTTACAAGTCACAGACCTCACACATACTTGAATAAGTGTAATGCCTAGCTCAAACAGAGCACATTGCTGGCACTCTTCCAGTAAACATGAGGTGTGTGTGGCAAATATGATGTGTGTGGCAAATATGATGTGCTCACTGTTGACCATTACAGTGCCCTGGCTTCACAGTGGAACTGTCAACTAACAGTTTGTGGGATCATGACATGGAATATTGCTGTGTGTGTCTTGCTGATATGTGCTGTTGGCATAAATGTACACTTAGCTACTCAGTGAAGGTGGTTGTGTGTCCTACCAGTACATGAATACAACATCCATTATGGTGTAATGCTCAACTAGGATTCACACATGGTGTGCGGAAGGTGTGGGATGTATCCTCTTGACCTGCTAGTCCACTTACTGATGGAGACTGCATATGTGTACATGTATTGATGTGTGTTTAGATTCCATGTGTGTGCAGTGTCTGATGTTTGAAGGTGACTGTTGTCTTAGTACATCATGCAGTTGCAATGCAGCCTCAACATTGCCAACTGTATATGGTGATATGCTCAAAGTACAGTAAGCTGTACTTTAGGTATGGACAGATGTTTGGACATAACTACTAAGTGGTAGGGCTACTTTGCAGATGAATGATTACTGAGGACAGCTCACAGGTATGTTACAAACATTCCTACAATAACCTGTGTAACTGCTAAGCTATGGTTTTGTTAATTGAAGGGGAAAACACACAACATAGAATGCAGTAAGGGTGACACTGAAGGCAAACCTCTTGACACCTGTAACAGTAACACTGCCCCTGTGCATATATTGTGCATATATCAGCACAGCTGGTAAAGAAAAGAGTCAGTACACTTTGTAGCACATGCAATAGTGCTGTAATTCTGTAATACCTATCATGAGATAGGCAGTTGTTTGATTCACAGAACTGGCACGTGTGTGTGTGTGTGTGTGTGTGTGTGTGTGTGTGTGTGTGTGTGTGTGTGTGTGTGTGTGTGTGTGTGTGTGTCCATATATGTCATGTATGGTGGGGAATACATCCCAAATGTTTTTCACTCTCTTGTACACTGTTGTAGATATCTGTACAGAGTGAAGTGTAAAAAGCAAGACATAAGCAGATGTTTGAGTCTCACACATGTCAAGTGTCTGTATGTGTGTGACATAGATGTATATCTTTGTTAATGCCACAGTGTGTGTGCGTGTGTGCGTGTGTGCGTGTGTGCGTGTGTGCGTGTGTGTGTGTGTGTGTGTGTGTGTATGTATGGCTGTTTGGTCCCTGGAATGAGGCTGTATTTTATCATTGTGAAATGATAAGACCCCCATCCACTCAATGCAATCTAGTATCCCTGTTGATGTCATCAATCTTAGAAGGGCATTCTAACCGCCTGTAAACATGTACGCCCTGGGGTGAGGCTTGTTGTTTCATAGCCTACTGATGAACCCCCCTCCCCCCATGCACTCACCACAATCTAGTATCCCTGTTGATGTCCTCGATCTTCGACCATTCTGACTACCTGTACATGTGTAGTCTCTGTGGCACGTCTTATAATCATGTAGTACTATAATGATAATTTGCACATAGGCAGGGGTTCTCATCCCAACACTGGCAACTGTGTATGTGTCAGAGTGTGTGCTACTGTATCTGTGAATCCCTGGGTGTGTATGTGTGTTTGCATCCTGTTATGAGAGCGGGTATCACTGCTTCCCAATGAAAAAACACTTTTTCCACTGTCCTTTACCCTTGTCATCTGCTAAACCACTCTTTTACCTCTTCCCCACTCCAGGTAACTATACCTGTGATGTCACCCACCATGGCTGTGATGGCAATGGCCACAGTAGCTTACTACACAGCTATCATGCTCTTGGATCATTAGATCAGTAAACATGTTTGAAACTTTGGAGATTATAACTGTGATGTGGAAGCTACAAAGTGCATACAGGTATTGTCATACAGACCTGTGAGTAGTCTATATTTACATGCAGGATGCTAACCGCAAACACTGACATCCCCCGGCACATGCAATTACACCTGAAAGAGGAAGGCAGAACATCAATATCAACATGCAGTTACTGTTCCACATGATACATACTGTCAAAAGTACAAAATGCATTCTAAAACTGTAGTACATGGTATGCCTGCTGCCTGTCAACACTACTCAACAATGGTAATCTACAGTTGTCTTCCTAGTATGTTCATCCTGTGCATCAGACCATATGAGCATGTCCCTGCACCAATGGTGTGGATGACAGGGATGCGGCACAGGCGTCATCATATGCACAAGGTGATAATGTTTGCCAGAGGCCTAGACTGCCCAATTGGATGACATCATGTATGTGGGTTAGGGTCTATTATCTAATTGGGCGTGTGTGGATATTAAGCGTGTGTGTTTTGAGGTGCCCTACATTTGTTTCTGGTGTGTGTGTGTGTGTGTATGTATGCACACAGGTCTGGCATGTGGCTGGCCTACACAGGGGTGTTATTAACAGTGGCAGACTGTACAGGGCAGGTTTTACAGTTCATGGTGTCCGGGCACAGCCAAGTGACCTGCGCCTGCCAGGGGTTGCAAGGGCACTACCAGGCAGAGGTCCAGATTGGTTACTGTCTGATGACACGTCCACTGGAACCCTGTCCCTGTTGGGACCATCCAGGACCATGTGCATGTGGCCTGCTGTGTCCTGGTGTGGACAGCACAAAACCAGCTGCACTGCTGCTGCTACCGCCACTATGGGAGCGGGCATGTGAAGTAGCATGTTCATGTAGACCTTCAACAGGTGATGTAGCTGGCCTACGCCCACGTGCCCGATGCCTCACTCAACCAGATGTTCCAGCACAGACATTCCACACTTGAGGATTGACATGCCACAGTCAAGGACTCCCACCATGTCACCCAATCGTCTATCCAAAACATCTGCAAGATGATGATGAGCATTTGCAATTGCCTGATGTTGTCAGGGAAAGAACGAACAGCAGCCCTCTGAAGCCTCAGACCTTCTCTGTTGTGCCATTCAGCACATGCCTGTGCCTCCATTACAGCCTGAAACATGCGTCTGGTGACACCAGCTGATGTGCTATGTCTTGCAGTGGCATGTTGGCCAGAAGTCTTTCTACAAGCAGCACTGGGCACATGCCTGTGTGGGACATCACCAGTCAGTTGGCTGGGATCATGGTGTGCAGGCACACCTTCCATAATCTCCACACATTCCTGTTCCATGCTACCACCCGCCAACTGTCCTTTCTCTATGGCCACTGGTGATGGGGTATGTGTAGGCATGAGAACTGTGTGCGGGGATGAGGGGGATACAGGTGGAATGGCAACCAATGGCACAGATGCAGCCCCTGACAACCCTGCCTGTGTCTCAATCATACTTTCATCATCACTGCTAGAGTCTGTGGGGACACTAACATCAGGTGGACCACAGGAGGGCAATGCACCTACATCAACACCTTTGAGGGGCTGACAAGAACTGTACATTACAAGTTATACAGCACAGTATAGACATACACACAGACATACACACAGACACACACAGACCCACACAGACACAGGCAGACACACACAGACACAGACAGACACACACAGACACACACAGACACAGAGACACATGCTATGACACCCAACAGCATGCAACATGCATGTGATATGGCAGAAGGCATTCAGCTTAGACAATTATAGTGGTAGTTATCATACATCCCTGAGTTGCACACAACAGCATGCACGTGTTATAGCAGAAGGCATGCACCTTACACAATTATAGTAGTAGTTAGCATACATCCCTGTGTTGCACCATTTGTGTTAGTAGGTTATGCCCCAAACTTGAAACACAATGCATGCACTATACACCATTGCACCGCACTGCCATGTTTTATGCAACATACCCCACATGTTAACAGACCATCACTGACCTTTGTACATCTGCCACTGATGCTTTGTGTTGGCCACTGCCCCTATGTGTGAGGAGGACATGAGCAGAAGGGTATGTTGAGTGAATACTATGTTTGCCTGAGCCCTAGCTTGCATATCTCCCCCAAAGCAGTGCATGTCTGTTTAACATTATTCTGCTTATCCCTGAGCTGAGTCTACAGACAATGTGCATGTGGCTGTACACACATGTTTGACATGGCTGTCCCTACTTTGCAATGTTGCCACAGACCAGCACAGGTTAACAGTACACAAGCCTGATGCGTGGCATATGACCTTGCCAATCACATGTAGTATGACATGTCTTCTGCTGACATGTTGAATGACATGCATACATGTTTAACACAATGGTGTCCTTTCAAATATACAGTGAGGTAATGGTGTCCCAATGCAGGGATGTGTTATACTAACATGGACCTTCAGCTGGCACAATGTTGTCAGTCTGCCCTACAGATATACAGTGACATACTGCACATTGAGCTGATGTGCATAGTCATTGCAGGACATCATGTGGCTTCAGTATTGCTATACAGTGTGAGTTACAGACACAGTTCATAGCCATGACTGTGTTCAGATACAATGCATATCTAATGTGAAATGTGACCCATGTCACTGAGGTGTATACACACTAAACCCTAATGTGGAATGTGTGGCACAGGTCACTGAAGGGTATACAGATGACACCCTTGCACATCTGCAACCATATTGCTGATGCCTGGCAACTATGCCCAGACATGGCTAACTTAGCAGTACTCCATGTCCCACATGCCATCTGTGTACCTCACACACATGAGGAGCAAGCATGACAGTGATGTCTGACACCAGCAAGGTGAATGTACTGTATCTGTGGCCTGATGTGGTTGCATGTGTGTGTTGTGCAACACATGTATGTATTTAGATACTGTATAGGTGAATGCTTTCATGTTGTGACACACTCAAGATGTTCAAGACATGTTATGTGGTGGTTTGATGTCATGCCTACACAGGCTGTGGACAGGCCTGCATGATGTTTAGTGTGTCACATCTGCAATATCACCATTACACAAAGGCCATAGTTGTATTGTGTCGAGCCAATGTACAACAGGGTGTACACACATGTACATCACTTCTGCTGTGTGTGTTGCTTCATGTCTCTGGCCATCCTCCATGGCCATGTGTAAACATGTTTTGTCCAATGGTTGTGATGGGCATCTATTTCACATGTCAGTTTTGTCCCATATGACATACACCCACAGATGGCATATGCTCCACTGAGGACAGGGTTATGCATACAAAGGGTGGTATGTTTGGGATGTGAGATATCATGTTTTGCAGGATAGTTAAGCAGTGTTGCAGTCAGCCCACAAAATGTCATGGACATGTCAGACAGCACATGACATTGTGTGACATTCATAGCAAGGGTATAATCCACAAGGGTGAATCCTGTGGGTTGGTCATACTCCAGCACCAAAACATTTAAAGTGTGTGCAAACATATGCTCTCTGTATAGTACTGTTTGTATTCCCCACATGTGTAATGCTGATCTGTAGTACATGTCCCTACAGTGAACCACACCTCCACCATTGTATTCAAAGCTGTCCACATATCTGGCAATGATAGTTTGTAAGGTTTAGTGTAGGTGTTTCATATAGTCTTCAATTATTCCACATGGGTAACCACTGTGATGCATTGCAGGTCTGACCTGTATATATTAACAGGACCACCATACATTATGTGTACGTGTGGCATGCAATTAACATGATCTGTGCATTATCAAGCCTTATAAATAATAACAATCTCACTTGCAACAGGCTGCTGTCACTGTGAAATGCCAGAGGTACTTAAATAGGAGTGTCACAGCAGTAAGATCATCATCCACACCTATATGATAGCTACAGGGTGCAATGTGCATGTTAGCACATAAGCCAGTACAATAGACTATACTATGGAGTATGCACATCTGTGCATACATAGAGTAGCAAACTATAGTATGTGGCATGTGTGCATACATGCCTTGCATATGATGTTATGTTAAATATTGTACAGTAACACATGTAACTATATGAAATATAGTTGTGTTATATGCGCAGTAGTGACTTACCAGGCAACTCCTGGATCAGTGGTTGTGCGACACCCACCTCCACAATACCAGCTAAAGCTTGTGGATGGTGTTCTGCAAGTGTTCCCAGGTTGGCCAGTAGCTCCTCGGTACGTGTGAGTGGGGGCTGGGTGAGTGGCTTCCCACCTGTTGCAGCTTGTTCCCTGGCGATTGCATTTGCACACTGTTTCGCCCATCTAATGGGGTCGGTGCAGTGTCGGCGCACCTGCTGATAGGTGCGATTGTGGCCGCAAACATCATTTACTGTCCTGCGAAGTTCCTTTCACTGAGCATCCCGCTGCTGTGCATCCTGTGGCACATGGCTGAAGAGTGTTTCATGGTTGTCAAGGAGGTATGGAATGAGGACCTCATCCTCCAAGTGGGTGTATGGTGGCAGCCTGGCATGCAGCATACCTGGAAGACATAATGATGGAGACAGGTCACAGTTACTCACAGAGAAGTACAGAAGTACAGCTGAACATACCTGTGTATCACATTTATTAAGATTACAAATATGTCTTTGCAAATCTACATTACACTAACACCACTGCCATGTTTAACTCACACACATTTGACACTTACTGGTGATTTGATGTTATCACCATATATGTGTGTGTCAAGTGATGGTATTGCTCATACTCCATGCGGATGTTGTCTTGATGTGGGCATGTCTGTTTGCATGAACTGGTGTCTTTACCTATCAGCACATGCCTAGATGTGTTCACATTAATGCAATAGTCATACACAGCCTTAAGGGACATGACCTGTGACCCTGCAGACTTGCTCACAGAAAGATTTACATGTATGTGTTTTGCCATATACATCTACATGGCACTGTACAGCAGTTTAGCATCCTGCCATGTATTACCTGTGTTGCACATGTGAAACACATGGGACAATGGCTAGCTTGATGGCATTTGCAGAGTTGGATATCAACTATAGCATGTATGGTCATAGTGAACTAGTAGGCTATATGCCCTGGGCCATTTATGAGCCTAGGCTGAAAGGTTACCTAGCTGTAGCCAACAGACCAGTAACTTTCAGTGGTCAGTTCAAGCAGTGCCACAGAATTTATCCACAGGGTTACTGATATATTTGCCATGCGGTCATCACACCATGTCGCAAAGAGGGGCAATGTGCAACTTTGCTGGACAGGGATGCATAGTATGGCAGGAGTATGTAAAGTGTATGGGACAGGGATCTGTCAGGCATGTTATGATCCTTGTACTAGAAATGTGGATGCCATGAAATATGTGTTTATTTGAAATCAGGATGTGTAAGTGTAGCATGTCCAACATCTCTGGGTTGGACATGACTTTATTCAGGGTAGGCATCATGCTACATAGTGGAGCTAGGGATTGGGAAGGCTGGTGTAGGCCATCTGAACATGACCAATGACCCTTAAAGGAAATGTGTGATCTATTATAGGTCACTTGAGTGTTGAGTATGGCTGAACAATGACCTCTATATTCATGGATGGCACCCTGTCATGATTAGGGGTGCCACTTACGACTACCTGACTGGTGTGGTGAAGTAATTATCAATGGAAAGACTACTGTCCAGCTGCATCCCATACACACACAGTTTCCATTATGTTGACTGCTGCCTAGGTGGTAGTTCATGGGTACAGCGTTTTTAACATAGGGGATGACAATGCAATACTTAGCAGTCATATTGTGGCCATACGTCACACACCACACATCTGATCCACAAAGGCCCTTCTGAATGTTGCCTGCAGCACTCATTCAGTCAACTATTGCTCCTAGTTCATAGTCATTTGCAAACTACAGTAGGCAGATGCCTTCTGTGTTAGTCTGTGTGGTATAGATAACAAAGAGGGGGAGTACCAGGAATTAACCCTGTATTACTGTAGCTGGCACTGGTTTGATGTGCGTGTATTAGTCAGACACCTTCTGTAGTGTTGGGTCTGCAAGCAGTACAGTTGCCAACCAATCCTGTGACATAGGAATATACACATAGTTTTCTGAGTGTAGCTGGAACACAGTATGGGTGATGGTGTCCTAAGACCTGGCAAGGTCATGATATGCTGTGTGAATCAACCTTACTGTCATCTACATCTGTACTGACTACATCAAATAAGTTGATCAAGGTTCATGGCCTTACAGACCAGACTCAGCAGGGTAGTAGTTCACTATTTTCCATTATTAGTGGTGTCTCCCCCTTGGAAGGGTGTGATAACTGTTGCTGTGCACCATTCAGTGTGTACACAGCCTGGCATGAAGATATGATTGAACATGATGTGTATGTGGAGAGCAAATTGTTCTGACATTTGTGTAAGATACACCCTGGGATGTTGACAGGTCCCATGTAAGCTGTATGTATGGCTTTAGAGAGTGCAGCTTGCACCTGCTTAGTTGTTATTACAGGGGCTCTGTAGTGTACATGGATATATAAATATGTGTACCTGTTGGGGGTTTAAGTTATCCAAGACCCTATCTGGATGAACAAGTGCTATTTCTGTAGGTGCAGTACTTTTCATGCCATAGTGCTGTGAAGCACGGCAGGTCTTGTTGTTGCCATTACAATTCATGACACAGCTATAGAATGCTCTGTGGTTGGCCTCATAATATGTGGCTGATTAGTTTCACAGTAGCTTTGTATGGTTTTATATGGTGTATCTGCATCTTACTGAGGCTGACCAGGGATCACCTCCACTCATGTGTGTTCACTCTTGCAACAATTACTACCTTCTGTGGTACAGTTTAAGGCAGGGTACCACCAGTTTGCCTTCCTGTTTGTGTTTGGTTGAATCTTGGTTCTGTTTCAATGGCACAATCACTGCACTTGCGTGAGTGCTTAAAGTGCATTTGAGTAGGATTCAGCATTTGCACATGCATTGTCCATCTGCATGGGTGCCATGACAGTCACCACTTCACTCTTAAGAAGCATAACATTGGCTTTGGAGACTGACTATGTGTAGCATATTGTTAGCCCTGTTTGTGTGACTATGGTGATCCAGGTCACTGGGGTTAATGAAATCCAACATGCATTGAGCACAGGTGATCGTACATGAGGAGTCTTCCCAGTTCATAATGGGATAGTTGAGAGTAGTCATTATTTTGGTTTTCTGTCTCAAATCTAATATTCTCCATTACAGCACAATATGACAGTTGGGAATTCGGAGGCATGGTGAGTGATCTGTCACAAGGTGCAATTTGGATTCCACTTTGGCACAAAGGTAGTTGGTCAGCATAATGCATCTGAAGTTATGCAAGTGCAACTAGCGTGGGGGTGTACATATCCTTCAGGAATGTGGACACACCTGTGGCCATGTGTTCCAATAAAGGATAATGGGCAAGAGGTGAGGTATGTGTTATAACATGGTCATGCAGGGGTGCTCTCCGGAGCATTGAACCATATCTCAGTCACTGCACAGATATGTTCTCCATGTTAAGGATTGAAGTAAGTGAGTCTATATTGAGTTTCTGAAATGTATCATTGAGTAGCGAGATCCGCAGTTTATTGCTTGGCTGTCCCTGTTACAGCAGTGGATTTTCACTTGAACTTTGCATGATGAAGGCATTATAGTGGAAGCATGAGCCCTAGCCAGTATCCAGATTCCCAGGGGTGAAAGGTGAAAGCCCTGTCTGGCAAACCATCATGGTCTGTCAACCATGTTATCCCAGTCAGAGAGATACTGGATACCCTTTGAATTACACCAGTACATTAGACAATTGTGGAATACAATCCTTTTGTCCATGTACTGCAGTATCATTCTGACCAATGGCAGAATGCTACCCAGGCCTTGGGACATACCTGCATTGGCTACAAGATCTGACAGCTCCTACATGTGTGTTTCCATGCAGTCCAGGCTACTGCATTACAGGTCCTACACAACAACATGGAATATGCCAGAGCCATGTGTATAGTTCAAAATGTTGTCTGTGTGTATGGGTATGTGGCTAATCATGGCAGACAGGCAGCTGACAGTATGTTTGCCCTCGTATAGCTTGGTGTGTAACATAGTGCTAGAGTTTGCAATCACAAATAAGTACTGTTGGGCATGTTTTTGGCCACATGGTCTGAGGTGTGGCACAATTATGCAAACTATGTCATACAGTTTGTGTATTTTGTTGTCTGTCTATTGCAGCTTGGGAGGTCTCTTGCTTGGCCAGATACTTAGAAGACTCTGTGAATGTATGTGATTTCTGGTGGTATGTGTGGGTGTCCTTACTGTGTTCTGGTAAGGGTATGTGTTGGTTGTGGTGATGAGATGCATGTGTTAACCTACACCTCATGACTGTCCAGTCCAGTCATGGCTGTAGACTGGACTGCCTTCCAGCTTACCCCTGTAGCTACATCCCAGACAATGTGTGGGGTGTGGTGTTAGGTGGGTTTGGCAGTGTACATGGCATAGAGATTACATTCCCCCAGGATGGCCACATACACAAAGCTGACATTAGTAAACACCAGCAGCTGACTAGTGGACATGCCTGTATGAGCATTTAGTACTACAAGTACCAAGTACTGTATTTAGTTTACTTATTGTTTATGAAGATGTTTTAGACAGTGATGCTCACAAGTAAATATTTGTGTTATGGATGTGACAACACTGGCTATTACAGAAACATAGTAGCTACCTTTAGCAGCAATCCTCATCTGAGGAGCACATCACATCCTGATAGTTGATTACAGATGATGCAAGTGTCAACAGGTCTGTATCCTTTTCTGGGTATATACTCACATATCCACCAGAACCATGAGCTCTGTTGGGCACAGACACCCACTTCCCAAACAGAGTCAAGCATCAATAGACTCTGCTGCAACTATAAACTTTATCAGCATATAATCAGATAGTGTAAGCCATCACCTATGAAGCAGCTATTACACATGGGCAGCAGTCTCCTACATCTTATACTCCTACTGCAGATGTTAACTGGAGTTAAAGATCATATGCAACTTGTTTCATTACCAGTAGGGGTGGGAGGCTGGCACAATGGTTAAGGTGTTTACCTTAGAAATGCAAGGTGCAGGGTTTGATTTTCACATGGGGTAATTGGTTAGGCTTAAAATGGCCCACAAGGGCGGTTAGCCTAGTACTAATCTATGAACCTACTGTGCACAACCTTACATACAGTATTTGCAAGCAGCTGTTAGGTTGGCAATGAGAGGTTAGGCTACACAAACCTGAAAGTTCAACCAGTGTGTCTCTACTCTCAATATCCACTCTATGTAGGTGTGCACATAGCCATTTGGCCCAGCCTTGTAACAAGGGTCACTACAACATGTACACATGCACAGCTGCTATTGCTTGCAAACGATACTAGAGAGGTGGATATTACATGTCTTATGTGCATGGATAGTTACCAAGCTCTTCCAATTTTCTTTGCTATCATACTGCTAAACTGTCAGATGAATACAAGTCATATGTATCCTGTTATTGAGTATTGTAATTGCCAATAGACATAACTAATGTTTTCATAACATAACAGAAATGCTATGTAAAATGGAATACAGATCTGACTAAAATACTGTACATTACACAGTTATTGGCACAATATCCCACAATGCAAATCATATTTGCACAGTAAGCCCACCTTTCACATGTTCATCTCACTAATACACCCATGCATATGTCTACTGTTACAATATATCCACATATACTATCCCCTGTTATAGCACATACTTGTTGGACCAATCCTGACACTGACAGTGGCAGGAAAAGAATTGGTGAATTCCAAGCCCATATATGTCATCCCTTGTGATGTATGAGGAGTTTGCCTTGTGACCTACAGCAGTACACACATAGAATACTACAAGCATTACTACTGCTTAACAATACATCACTATAAGATAGCTATTTCCACTATATGCATTGATTACACTGTAATTATTACAGAACAGGTACTACATACACAGACATACTAAATGTTATACATACCTTCTTAGTAATTGGCGGTGTTATTGACTGGTATATTAATCTTTTTTGGTTTGTGTTTCAATCTTCTGTTGGGTATTTTGTACTGTTCTGCAGGTTTATACAGATGGTTTGAATGTGTGACAAGGCATCCTTTTATAGTTAGAGATCAGTAACATGTGCTATCCTGATCACCAATTGGTGTTCCAAAGTAGTTAATTACATGCACATCAGCTGTGCAGCTACTCCATTAGCCAATACCATGGCAACAGTGGAGTATAATTGAGTACTCCACTTGGGTGTTGTCCCTTTGCCTTACTTGTGAGGAAGACAGCCTGGAAGTGTTGTTTGAAATCTATTGCAACAGCTGTATGGAGACAAACACAAAGATATAGTGTGTAATGCCTAGAAGATTTGGTCTAAATGTGAGTACTGCTGTTATATTTCTGAACATTGCTACTTGTGCAGGGCTTGTCTGTACCCAATACTTCTGCATATGTTTCAGTCTGGCCAGGATGTTTGACCAGCTCAAGGCTGTATGGCTATGCATATAATGTTAGGGGGTTTATAGTGTGCTCACCAGACATCTTTAGTTTGGTGTAAATGTGTATTGTACTGTGCTGATAATCACTTCCTGATGTAATTACTTTTCAGCCCTCTGAAACAAGATTAGTTCAAACAAACACTGTAACTTCAGCAGCTGTTCCATTGTATAACAGCAACTATTTCACATTGGGCCATGTTAGTGTGTCTCTGTCCAGGTATGTCAGGGTTTCAGCATATGTCGTACAGTGGGTGAATAATTGGGTATGGTATGACAGTATGTATTGTTGCAATTAGTTTGGGTGTGGGGGAGATGTTGGTGGGTGTACATAGCAGATGCAGGTGTGTAGGAACTCCTTTTATACATATTCGATAGGTGTGTGTGTGGGTTCTTTCCCTATGTGAACACCTATCCTTTAGTGGACTAATACTATAGTAATTGCAGGCTGATTCATTAAGGCACTGTAAAATGCTTCCTGTATAGCATGCAGGTAATGTTAGTCCTTGAATCCTTGTGCCAATACATCGGAATGTAATAAAGTTTTGCTAAATGAAAGATGTCTGTGTATTTCTGCCATGGATATTTTCAGTCATTGTAGTTGTGTTGGTGACTAACCCTATTTGGCGTATGTCCATAGAACATATTTCTAATAGTGTATTGGCATATACTCTTCATATGTTATGTTTTTTATTGTTTGGGGTTGGCAGAATGTGTGATTGCTGTGCTCCATGTTATACTCAGATTTGAACACTTCAGATGCTGTATACACACATGTATGTATGTATATATATATATATATATATATATATATATATATATATATATATATATATATATATATATATATTAGTATCAAAGTATAAAAAAGCTTCCAACAAAATAAATACCTCTTGGCACACAAAAAATAAAATGCAAAAAAAAAAAAAAATCCAAATAAGATAGCCAAGAGGTAACCACAGCTTGACAACAGCTCCAGTGCAAGCAGTATATAAAACAAAGTTAATAACCCATCTATATAAAACAATTTACGGTTTTAATTCATATAAATCAGGTAAGCGCTTTCACATAAGCTTCATCAGACCGTTAAAATTTAAAAATTCATCATCATCTCTTTATATAACGATCACATGTTAAAATCATTAAGCAATTCAACATTTAAAGCAATCCACAAGTTAAAAAATATTGTGTTTTCCTTGCTTTCAATATAAATACAAGACATTCAGTAACTATATAAATTACTTCTACAAATAAATTTAGTACTACTTCACGGACTCACTACCTTGCTATAAATAAAATAATCTAATACAATAATGTCTTTATGCCATGTTGGCTACTATACCTATACACGGAACACTTACAAAAGACGTTCCATACATCTATACAATAATCCATGCCGAATGTGCATGTCATCCACTGTCCATCTCTTAATGCTGTCTGCTTTTAGTCTGTAACTATAATAATATTATATATATTACAGTCTAGATGCAGAATTTAATGTGTTGGCATGAATTTGGTAATAATATATGCCTTCAGGTTAAAATTTAATATAAATACAAACAATATATTTAACCATATAAAGTTCATGTATTGCCTTGTAATAATATAAATGCAAGTAATAATATTTATAAACCCAGTTAATCAACTATAAAGTCATGAAACAAAACGATAATGTATATGTAATGTTACTACATTACCATGTAGCAATCATATCAAAATTAATAAACATGACTTACTAATAATATTTATAGAGCCTAGAGATCTTAATATTGAGTGCTATATATGGTGTAAGAAAATATATGCAACCAATCAAAAACTTGATACTGAAACAACAATAATATTACATCATAAAATATGAGACTCTATATATAAAAATATATATATATATATATATATATATATATATATATATATATATATATATATATATATATATATATATATATATATATATATATATATATATATATATATATATATATAGATAGATAGATATACAATTCTATTTAACACTACTTCAAAAAATTATAATTATTCTACTATAGAGGGAAATTAAACCTAATGAAATATCTTGTATAATATAGTTACTTAATAGTTAAACGTCTAGCTCTTAGGACTGGTTTAAGTGAGGCACTCTCATTAAGGCCTTTACCTTTATCTGCTCTCATCCTAATAATCCAGTTGACTTCCTTATTTTCTGTATTATTTCGTATTTTACCCTCTCTTACTATAGGGATAGTATGGTCTATAGCCATAAATCGAAAAACATGTTCCTGGCCTTGTGTCATATTATGTTTTGCCAAGGCATTAGTGGCATAACCTATCCTAATAGCATAAAGATGTTCTCGAATTCTAGTCCGAAATGTCCTGTCAGTTTTACCGACATAGAAAGATTGACATTTTTGACAGGTGGCTAAATATACAGCATGGTCAGTGCCACAATCTGCAGATACATGAAACTTATAATACTGTCCTGTGTCTGGATGTATATAACTATCTCCTGTTTCAATGTATGTACAAAAATTACATTTACCACAGCAATGGGTGCCAGTATAAGCCTGAATGGTAGTATTGACTGTTGGATGGCACAATATCCTTTTAAGGTTGGGTTTGCTCTTATATTGGAATTTAGGTTTTTCTCCTACTATATTCCTTAATTCCTCGTCTATGGTAAGGATACGCCAGGGGCTGTTTAATATATCCATTAGATCTTTATTATCATTGGTATAGTATATTGGTATTTTCAATTGGGTCCTAGTATCTTTCTGCTGATAAAGGCAGTGCACGTGGGCTGAATAACATGGAGCTGCTCTATTTTCCCTCAACTGATCAATATCCTGTAATCCTGCTTCAATTTCTATTTCTTTATATTTTCGTTTAAGGAGCCTGTGTTTAAAATTATTGATTTCTTCTTGATATCCTTTTTCTGTGGCATTTAATGGTGATATTATCATGCTTTGTCCCTTAACTATGTTATTGAATATATATGAAGGATGCATACTACGTCGCTGAAGGTTAGTATTTCTATAACATTTTTTCCTATAAACTCCTGTGTTGACATAAGTATTCATAACTCTCTCTACAAAGATGTCTAAATATTCTATTCTAGTATCTGAATAATTAGAAGTAAATTTTAAATATGTAGTCAGATTATTCATGGTTTCAATGTATCCTTCCAGTTCTTCTGAGTTTCCTTCCCATACAAAAAAGACATCATCGACAAAACATCGATAGAACTGAATATGTTCATGATGCCGTACATTCTGGAAGAGTTCTTCTTCTTCCCACATGGCCAGGAACATATTTGCATAACTATTAGCCCAAGATGTGTCCATAGCCACGCCATCATGTTGGATATATACATTATTGTCATAGATGAAAACATTGTTCTCCAATATAATTTGCAAGAACCTACTTATAAGATCTATTTTCTGTTCTGTATATTGACTGTGCTTACCTAGATATTTTTTAATGGTGACGACTCCTAATTCATTAGGTATAATAGTGAATAAAGATTGCGCATCTAATGTTACAAATAACATATTAGATTTCATTTCAATTTGATTAAAGAACTGATATAAATCAGATAGAAATTGCTTGGTATCTTTAAGTATATGTTTGTTTTTGTCTATTACTGGTCTCAGATGTCTTTCTACATAAAGAGAAAATGGTTCAGTGCTCCATCCTGCACCAGAGACTATAGGTCTCATAGGGGGGTTAACACTATCTTTATGCATTTTGGGTATTCCTTGTATAGTTGGTATCATTGGATATTCAACATGCAAAAATTTTACTAATTCCATGTCTATAATATGGCCATCAACTAATTCAAATATCGTTCGACGTATATTAGACAATATTATCCAATTCCTGTTTGTTTATTATGCCATAATATTCATCATTATTAAGCATATCAGTCATGGTATTATAATATTGTATCGTATCCATAACTATTAAGGGTCCACCCTTATCTGTTGGTCTAAAGATGACCGTGCTATCCTGTTGTAGTCTTTGTAGGGCTTTCCTTTCATTATATTTCAGATTATTATTGCTTTTCTTACTAAAGGCATGCCTGGTATAATCTTTATTATATTTCTCATAAATATCATCTTCAACTAGATTGTAAAAGGCTTCCACTAAGGAATGACTTTGTGGTATATATTCACTGGGTTTCTTAAATGTCTGAAAATGGCTATTTACACTGTTACCATATTGATATCTCAACATAACATTTCTGGTGAACAGTTTGACATCAGGTAAAACATCTGTGAGTTCATTATGCGTGGTAGGAATAAAATTCAGACCCTTATTCAATACATTAATCTCATCATTGTCCAGTCTCCTGTGTGAGATATTCTAAATCAGGCAGTCTTCATCTGATTCCACATCTTTTTTAGGGTTTGGTTGGACCCCCTCTCCTCTGAGAGCTTCAACTTCTGCGGTCCTCGGCTCATCGAGTGGTCTCTCCTGGCTCCCTTCTCCATAGTTATGGAAAGGGGAAATGATGGAAAAACCAAAGTATGATTCTGTCCATTATCAACTGTCTGTGTAGTTCTTATTACTTGATTGTTTTTAGGATGCACGGATAATGGATGTATAACATTATCGGAAATGCTATTAAATGATTCATTCTGGGTATCAGTCTGAGATAAATTGTTTCCAACTGGTAAACTATGAACAGCGGGTAGTGCATTAATGCCTAAATTAGTGTCTGTGTTGGAATTCAGACCAGCTGTATTATTTGATAAGTTATTACTGCTGTTGTCATTAACATTATTTTTTTCTTATTTCTCCATTTGAGGAACCTGCAATGTCAGTTGCATTCCTGGTTGTTGTTGGCATCCGCCTAGAAGTAAGGTCGGATCTCGGTCAGGTGAAGACTTGGCCTAGTCGGAAATCTTGAGTGTCTCTGTTTATTTTATTCCTTTTTTGTTGTAACAACCTCCTCTCATATATCAAAACACCTTCCAACACATTGGAAAGTGCATTATTTACTAGAATGTCTGGATAGTTGGAATATAATTCCTGTTGTTGCTTCAATATAAAGGTAATTAGTTCCTCCTCTATGGGTTTAAAGAAATCTAGCAACAGTTGAATATAATTCTTACTCACCTCTAAGTTGAGCTTTTGCCATTTGGTGAGTAATTCCGGGTATTGCTCTCCATAAGTGGGCATTTTCAGGATCCCTAGACCACTCGGTATAATGCCTTTGTTGAGGCATACCTTAAAATGCTGTCATTGGGTAGATAAGTGTTTAAGTTTTAAGAAGTCAGTCTCTAACTTATCTGTCGCTGTCTGCATTCGCCCTGCCAATTTTGATGTAACCGAAACTGTAGTTGTATTACTGTCGGCTTCATAGAATAGTAAAGAATTCACATCACTCCTCACACATGTTACGAGTTTGGTTTTCAGGCATTCGCCTCCGTTATAACTTATATTCGATCTACTTTCACTTGCATTACCACCACTCATGGATCCTTGAGGGTCAATAACACCAGCGCCAGAATTAACGCTGTCTTCTCCTCACATAGACCCGATCGGTCTATAATCTAGTTCGATATTTTCATTCATTTCTGCCACATCTCCGTTGGATGCGATAAAAGAAATTCAAACAGTATCAAAGTATAAAAAAGCTCCCAACGAAATAAATACCTCTTGGCACACAAAGAATAAAATGCAAAAAAAAAAAAAAAATCCAAATAAGATAGCCAAGTGGTAACCACAGCTTGACAACAGCTCCAGTGCAAGCAGTATAAAAAAACAAAGGTAATACTCCATCTATATAAAACAATTTACGGTTTTAATTCATATACATCAGGTAAGCACTTTCACATAAGCTTCATCAAACCGTTAAAATTCAAAAATTCGTCATCATCTCTTTATATAACGATCATATGTTAAAATTATTAAGCAATTCAACATTTAAAGCAATCCACAGGTTAAAAAATATTGTGTTTTCCTTGCTTTCAATATAAATACAAGACATTCAGTAAATATATAAATTACTTCTACAAATAAATTTAGTACTACTTCACAGACTTACTACCTTGCTATAAATAAAATAATCTAATACAATAATGTCTTTATGCCATGTTGGCTACTATACCTATACACACCAGTCCTAAGAACTAGACATTTAACTATTAAGTAACTATATTATACAGGATATTTCATTAGGTTTAATTTCCCTCTATAGTAGAATAATTATCATTTTTTGAAGTAGTGTTAAATAGAATTGTAAATATATATATATATATATATATATATATATATATATATATATATATATATATAGTCTCATATTTTATGATGTAATATTATTGTTGTATCAGTATCAAGTTTTTGATTGGTTGCATATATTTTCTTACACCATATATAGCACCCAATATTAAGATCTGTAGGCTCTATAAATATTATTAGTAAGTCATGTTTATTAATTTTGATACAATTGCTACATGGTAATGTATTAACATGTATAAAAATCTTGCTTTCTTCCCACTTTTCTGAGATTTAAAAAAGTTCAGTTACAGGCTTGCTGTTCTTGAACTGTTTGTAAGTTTCTGTGAGGCCATTTTTTGCTTGGGCTAAAGGAAAGTCTCTCTGTTGATCAGTGGCAGTGAAAAACATTGAGCAGCCTGCCTGCCCCTGTGGGAGTAGTTACTGACTTGAAACTGTAGTTTTATTGGCCATTTTGGGTCATTTCCAAAACTCCTTCATCTTCCTCTCTTAAAACCTGGTTGCCTCGTGGTTTTGGTGTCTTTTCAGGCTTGTTGGCTGTTGGTGAAGCACCCACCAAGAGGAAAAAACGCTGAGAGAAGAAAGGAGCCACTTTTGAGACTTTAAGTACTTTTCCTCTGTTTATTTGCTAGGTTTTTCTGCATAGCCGCCTATTTTGAGCATTGTCTGGCTTGTTAAATTTGATTTCTGCATTAGTAACTGTATTTAGAGCACAACCTAGAGCTGTTTACTGAATTTTCTGTTTGCACTTATTTTTAAAATCGTTTTTTTCTCAAAACTTGATTTTATCTGTCTTTGGCCTAGCACTCTTGTGTGGGGTCATTTACTGCACTGTTATAACTTGTTGATACTTGTTAACCTCTGCTATCTCTGTAAAAACAAAAAACAAAAAAAAAATCTTGCTTTTTTCCCACTTTTCTGAGATTTAAAAAAGTTCAGTTACAGGCTTGCTGTTCTTGAACTGTTTGTAAGTTTCTGTGAGGCCATTTTTTGCTTGGGCTAAAGGAAAGTCTCTCTGTTGATCAGTGGCAGTGAAAAACATTGAGAAGCCTGCCTGCCCCTGTGGGAGTGGTTACTGACTTGAAACTGTAGTTTTTTTGGCCATTTTGGGTCAATTCCAAAACTCCTTCATCTTCCTCTCTTAAAACCCTCTTTTGTGCGGTTTTGCATTTTTGAGCATAAGCAACAACGGGCAGCGCCACCTAATTGGGTTTAAACTATTCCTGGCTCCACAAAGTCTGCTCTTCACTTTTTCCCTTAGAACTGCTCTATCTCTCAATTTAAACACCATATTCTCATTCTAAGGCCCTTCACTGGTCCAATTAAGTAATCCTACAAATTAGCACTATTAAACCAAAAGCACTACTTACTCTTATACTCCCTATGATTACCCTGTCCTCTATTGGTCCATCTTAAATTCAGTTTCCCTATTACTCTAGCATGTCCAAAGGTCAGTCAATGGTTTCCTCTCCAGTCCAGCTGGTGAATCTGGGAATTTTGAGGCAATGTTACAACTGTCTCATGTACACGGACAACCCTCTCCTCCTCCAAACAGGTTCAAATATATGAGAGATGCAACTATTTAGCCAAACTGGAGGCTGAGCTCTCTCATCTCAAAACTGGTGTAACCAGTCAGGAGGAGAAGGTAACCTCACACAACACAATTCCAGTATCACATAGTCCCACCACATCAGCGAACCAAACACATAAATACACAAAAACATACTCGGAGGCTCTAAATAAAAATCTTCCTAAGCAACAGAGACCTCCAAAGCAGACATCCAAGCAAACGCTACCTCAAAACAAAACACACACAACACATAACCCACAAAGTCAGTGTGCCAAGCAGCCACAGCCCCTAAGGCTGAATAACACACCTGATACTCTTGTTATAGGTGACTCTATTGTCAGACACACTGACGTCCCACTCACCAGGCTGAATAAAGAGAATGTCACGGTGAGCTGCCTGTCAGGTGCTAGGATCCGACACATAACGCAAGCACTCAGGTCACTCCAAAGCAAATACAAATATGACTCAGTCATTGTACATGCTGGTGTGAATGACCTGAGACGTACCTCCCTGGACTACATGAAAAGAGACATAGAGGAGCTCTCTGATCATGTAGCCCAGGCTGGTATGACCCTGACCTTGAGCAGCATCTTACCCTCACCTAGAATGATGCCACAGTACAAAGACAAAATGATCGATTTTAACAATTGGCTAAAATTTTGGTGTCATTCAAAGGGGATCCAGTGTCTGTCAGCCTAGGATGACATGCTCGACAAGCCACGTTGCTTCGCTAGGGACGGCTTGCACCTGTCACCACTGGGCTTTCGGATATTGGCAAAGGCTCTTGCCACCCCATAGTGCCTTTTTTAGGCAAGGCTTAAAAGTCAAACCCACCCCCATAGACAGCACAAGGAACAAGAAACTAAGGGTAATGCTGCTAAACGCCAGAAGTCTTAACCTCAAGATGCACGCACTCGAAGCTCTCCTCAGTATGGAGAACATCGATATCTGTGCAGTGACAGAAACCTGGTTCAAGGCTCCAGAGAGCACCCCAGCACTACCAGGCTATACCTCATATCCTGCTTTTCGGCCCCAAAACCCGGACCAAACCACAAAAGGAGGGGGAGTTTTCATATTTATCAAGGATATCCACACCTCCAGGTTAGTGGCATTGCACAAAGTATCGGAGACCATCCATGTGCAACTAACAGTGGGCAAGACTGCTTTTCAGTTTATAGCATCCTACAGACCACCCTCTCAAAGTCAGGAATCCCATTCGGCTTTCCTGAAAACATTGGAGAACATGAAGATCTCTCCAAACACCATTATATTGGGCGACTTCAACTACCCAAACATTGACTGGGAGCACTACTCAAGCCCCAGCACCTTAGCCCAAAGATTCCTGGAAATTATAAACTCAAATGCTATGGAACAACTAGTCACCACTCCCACAAGAGGGGACAACATACTAGACCTGATCATTACCAACATGGGGACTCTATGCTCCACACCAGAAGTATATCCCTCATTGGTAAGATCAGACCATAAATTAATTTCACTGGATGCCCACATCCCGACCCCACCCCGAGCCCAGAAAACCACAGTGAAAAACTTCTCAAAAGTGAACTTCTCACTTCTCAAAACCAAAGTGGAATCCTTCAAGGCCCCAGGGCCAGTGGAAACTACAGCCCAAACTGCAGAATCCTATATAAATGCATTCTACGGACATCTCCAGGAATGCATGGATCATGCTATCCCAAACAAAACCAAGACCCAATCATCCAAAGGCAGGCGTCCAGTCTGGTAGACCCCTGCCATAAATAAACTGTACAACAAAAGGAGGAAGCTACTGCATGATAGAGCAAAATCCCTAATAGGGAAGGCATCTCTGATCAGTACTAGCAAAAAATTACGATTCCTCATAAAATCCTCCAAGGCCAGCTTCGAGAGAAAAATTGCACAGGACACCAAAGACAATCATAAGGCTTTTTTCAGTTATGTTAGAAACCTGGGATGCAACTCCCAGACTTGTTCTGAGTTGATTCTAAATGACAAAAAATACACTGAACCCACAGACATCGCCAATATCCTGGCAGACAGGTTCAGTGCAAACTTCTCCACCCCCTCCACCCCAAAAGAGCAAGTATCTATCTGGCAGAGGGCTGTCTCCCAAACATCTCAGATGCTCAGGTGAAGGCTGCCCTCTCCAAAGCAAAAAACACTGCTTCCATGGGACCAGATGGCGTCCCAGGTTGCATCCTACATGAACTACAAGAGGAACTAATCCCTCAAATAAAACCGCTATACAATCTCAGCCTCACTACAGGATATGTGCCCACAGAATGGTGTACAGCAACAGTGGTCCCACTCCACAAAGGTGGAGCCTCTACGGACCCTGGAAACTATCGCCCCATAAGCCTGACTAGCTTAGTCTGCAAGGCTATGGAGAGGCTCATCAGGGAGCTCATAAACAAAGACATTGGGGACCTACAGACACTAGATCCTACCCAATTCGACTTTGTCAAGGGCAGATCCTGCCTTTTGAACCTGGTTGACTTCTTTGAAACAGTCACCAAAGCCATAGATGAAGGGAAGGTAGTCCACACAGCCTATCTGGACCTTGCAAAGGCATTTGACACAATACCCCACTCGGGCATCATAGATAAGCTATCCAGCTTAAATATAAACCCCTATGTCACAAGATGGGTCGCAAACTGGCTCAAAGACAGAACCCACAGAGTGAGAGTTGCTGGAGCCATGTCAGACTCAAAACCGGTCACAAGTGGCGTCCCACAGGGTTCTGTCCTGGGACCACTCTTGTTCGGTATATACTTTTCCGAGGTACAGGCAAATGTGGGAGGACTATGGCTCACCAAATTCGCAGACGACTGCAAACTGGGCACCATAATCAACTCTCCAGCTGACACAAACATCCTTCAGAAAGGTCTCACAGAGACAGATAAATGGTGCCAGTGCCATGGTTTAAAGCTAAATGCCAAAAAATGTATAGTCATACCCTTTGGCAAAAACAATGTGCCCACAAATTACCACATAGGCGGAAACCCATTAAGTACAGAGAAAGTTATTAGGGACCTGGAGACCCAAGTTGATAGCAATCTCTCCTTTGAAAACCACATTGCCAAAGTGGTTAGAAAGACCTTCTACATAGCCCACCTCATCACAAAGGGTTTCACATCTAGATCAAGAGAGGTAATCATGACCCTTTATTCATCCCTCATAAGGCCCATCATAGAATACAATGCCCTTTTGGGATGTACCTTACCCGACACCTGCAGCAATTAGAAAGACCCCAAAAGTATCTCACCAAGAGGATCAAGGGTCTCAAACAGATGCCATATGCTGCTCGGTTAAAAAAACTCCAGCTCTACTCAGTTGCATACCGCCTACTTCGAGGCGATCTATGCCTGACATACAAATCCAGAATTAATGGACATGCTCCACCTCAGTAAATCTAAATCCCTTAGAGCCACACGCTCGAGGGACTTGAACCTCAGCACAGAAATAAATAGAACTTGCTGGAGGGACAGGTTCATAACCCAGAGGCTCCCTTCGCTCTGGAATAGAATTCTAGTTCATGTGAGGCAGAGCACCTCACTGAATCTCTTCAAGAAGAATCTCGATAAGTGGATGGGGGATCGTAGGTTTGTCCCAGGGATTACTCCCGTGTCACTATTGACAGAGGCATAGTAAACTAAACCTTAAAAAGGGCACAGTATACTCAAATCAAGGGGTGGCATAAGCCATACAGGATCGGGCTAGGCTTATAATTGCCCCAGGGCAGATAGCCTAGTATGAACCTATGAACCTATGAACCTATGAACCTATGAACATTACATATACATTATTGTTTTGTTTCATGACTTTATAGTGGATTCACTGGGTATACAAATATAATTACTTGCATTTATATTATTACAAGGCAATACATGAACTTTATATGGTTAAATATATTGTTTGTATTTATATTAAATTTTAACCTGAAGGCATATATTATTAAAAAATTCATGCCGACACATTAAATTCTGCATCTAGACTGTAATACATAGAATATTATAATAGTTACAGACTAAAAGCAGACAGCATTAAGAGATGGACAGTGGATGACATGCACATTCGGCATGGATTATTGTATAGATGTATGGAATGTCTTTTGTAAGTGTTCAGTGTATAGGTATAGTAGCCAACATGGCATAAAGACATTATTGTATTAGATTATTTTATTTATAGAAAGATAGTGAGTCCATGAAGTAGTACAAAATTTATTTGTAGAAGTAATTTATATAGTTACTGAATGTCTTGTATTTACATTGAAAGCAAGGAAAACACAATATTTTTTAACTTGTGGATTGCTTTAAATGTTGAATTGCTTAATGATTTTAACATGTGATCATTATATAAAGAGATGATGATGAATTTTTGAATTTTAATGGTCTGATGAAGCTTATGTGAAAGCGCTTACCTGATGTATACGAATTAAAACCGTAAATTGTTTTATATAGACGGGTTATTACCTTTGTTTTATATATTGCTTGCACTGGAGCTGTTGTCAAGCTGTGGTTGCCTCTTAGCTATCTTATTTGGATTTTTTTTTGCATTTTATTCTTTGTGTGCCAAGAGGTATTTATTTTGTTGGGAGCTTTTTTATACTATACTGTTTGCATTTCTTTTATCGCATCCAATGGAGACATGGCAGAAAGTAATGAAAATATCGAACTAGATTATAGACCGATTGGGCTATGCGAGAAGACAGTGTTAATTCTGGCGCTGGTGTTATTGACCCTCAAGTATCCATGAGTGGTGGTAATGCAAGTGAAAGTAGATCGAATATAAGTTACAACAGAGGCAAATGCCTGAAATCCAAACTCCTAACATGTGTGAGGAGTGATGTGAATTCTTTACTATTCTATGTAGCCGACAGTAATACAACTACAGTTTTGGTTACATTGGAATTGGCAGGGCAAATGCAGACAGCGATAGATAAGTTAGAGACTGACCTCTTAAAACTTAAACGCTTATCTACCCAACGACAGCATTTCAAGGTATGCCTCAACAAAGGCATTATACCGAGAGGTCTACGGATCCTGAAAATGCCCACTTATGGAGAGCAATACCTGGAATTACTCACCAAATGGCAAAAGCTCAACTTAGAGGTGAGTAAGAATTATATTCAACTGTTGCTAGATTTCTTTAAACCCATAGAGGAGGAACTAATTACCTCTATATTGAAGCAACAACAGGAATTATATTCCAACTATCCAGACATTCTAGTAAATAATGCACTTTCCAATGTGTTGGACAGTGTTTTGATATATGAGAGGAGGTTGTTACAACAAAAAAGGAATAAAATTAACAGAGACACTCAAGATTTCCGACTAGGCCAAGTCTTAACCTGGCCGAGATCCGACCTTACATCTAGGCGGATGTCAGCAACAACCAGGAATGTAACTGACATTGCAGGTTCCTCAAATGGAGAAATAAGAAAAAATAATGTTAATGACAACTGCAGTAATAACTTATCAAATAATACAGCTGGTCTGAATTCCAACACAGACACTAATTTAGGCATTAATGCACTAGCTGCTGTTCATAGTTTACCAGTTGGAAACAATTTATCTCAGACTGGTACCCAGAATGAATCATTTAATAGCATTTCCGATAATGTTATACATCCATTATCCATGCATCCTAAAAACAATCAAGTAATAGGAACTACACAGAGAGATGATAATGGAGAGAATCATAATTTGGTTTTTCCATCATTCCCCCTTCCCATAACTATGGAGAAGGGGGCCAGGAGAGACCGCTCGATGAGCCGAGGACCGCAGAAGTTGAAACTCTCAGAGGAGAGGGGGTCCAACCAAACCCTAAAAAAGATGTGGAATCAGACGAAGACTGCCTGATTTGGAATATCTCAAACAGGATACTGGACAATGATGAGATTAATGTATTGAATAAGGGTCGGAATTTTATTCCTACCACACATAATGAACTCACAGATGTTTTACTTGATGTCAAACTGTTCACCAGAAATGTTATGTTGAGATATCAATATGGTAACAGTGTAAATAGCCATTTTCAGACGTTTAAAAAACCCAGTGAATATATACCACAAAATCATCCCTTAGTGGAAGCCTTTTACCATCTAGTTGAAGATGATATTTATGAGAAATATAATAAAGATTATACCAGGCATGCCTTTAGTAAGAAAAGCAATAATAATCTGAAATTTAATGAAAGGAAAGCTCTACAAAGACTACAACAGGATAGCATGGTTGTCGTTAGACCAACAGATAAGGGTTGACCCTTAGTAGTTATGGATACGATACAATATTATAATACCATGACTGATATGCTTAATAATGATGAATATTATGGCATAATAAACTAACAGGAATTGGATAATATTAAGTCTAATATACATCAAATGATATTTGAATTAGTTGATAGCCATATTATAGACATGGAATTGGCTAAATTTTTGCATGTTGAACATCCAATGATACCGAATATACAAGGAATACCCAAAATACATAAAGAGAGTGTTAACCCCTCTATGAGACCTGTAGTCTCTGGTGCAGGATGGAGCACTGAACCATTTTCTCTTTATGTAAAAAGCCATCTGTGACCAGTAATAGACAAAAACAAACATATACTTAAAGATACCAAGCAATTTCTATCTGATTTATATCAGTTCTTTAATCAAATTGAAATGAAATCTAATATATTTGTAACATTAGATGTGCAATCTTTATTCACTATTATACCTAATGAATTAGGAGTCGTAACCATTAAAAAATATCTAGGTAAGCACAGTCAATATACAGAACAGAAAATAGATCTTATAAGTATTTCTTGGAAATTATACTGGAGAACAATGTTTTCATCTATGACAACAATGTATATATCCAACATGATGGCGTGGCTATGGGCACATCTTGCGCTAATAGTTACGCAAATATGTTCCTGGCCATGTGGGAAGAAGAAGAACTCTTCCAGAATGTACAGCATCATGAACATATTCAGTTCTATCGACGTTTTGTCAATGATGTCTTTTTTGTATGGGAAGGAAACTCAGAAGATTATTACTGATACGATGGTTAACAAGGCTCTATATAAAGCTAAAAACACTGCCTCCATGGGACCATATGGTGTCCCAGGCTGTGTCATACGTGAGCTCCAAAAGGAATTAACCCCGCATCTTAATACCCTGTTCAGTCTCAGCCTCTCCACAGGATATGTGCCCATAGAATGGCACACGGCAATGGTGGTCCCACTACACAAGGGTGGGGCCACAACTGACCCTGGGAACTACCGACCAATAAGCCTGACCAGTTTGATCTGTAAGGCTATAGAGTGAATCATTGTGGAACTCATAAATGGAGAGATTGGGAACCTCCAGTCGCTGGACCCCACACAGTTCGGCTTCTTCAAGGGCAGATCATGCCTCCTGAACCTGGTGGATTTCTTTGAGACAGTTACTCAGGCTATAGATAAGGGAAAGGAGGTACACACAGCTTACCTTGACCTTGCTAAAGCATTTAACACCATTCCCCATTCAGGTATTATTGATAAGCTCACCAGCCTGGGCATAAATCCTTACGTCACAAGATGGATCGCAAACTGGCTCTCAGACAGATCCCATAAAGTAAGAGTAGCAGGATCTATGTCTGAATCCAGACCAGTAATGAGTGGTGTGCCTCAGGGCCCTGTCCTGGGGCCCCTCCTGTTTGGCATATACTTCTCAGAAGTACAGGCAAGCACGGAATAGCTGTGGCTGAGTAAGTTTGTGGACAACTGCAAACTGGGTGCTATAATAGAGTCTCCGGCCGACATGGAGATCCTCCAGAAGGGCCTAAATGAGACTGATGCATGGTGTCAAAGCCATGGTCTCAAGCTAAATGCAAAAAAATGTGTAGTAGTCCCTTTTGGAAAAAACAGAGTACCCACAAACTACAACATAGGAGGTAATGCCCTGAAATCTGAAGAAGAAATAAGGGATCTAGGGACCCAAGTAGATAGTCAGCTTTCCTTTGATAACCATGTTGCCAAAGTTGTTAGAAAATCCTTCTATGTGACCCACCTGATCATGAAAGGGTTTGCATCAAGATCTAAGGATGTAATGGTGCCCCTCTACTCTTCCCTCATCAGACCCATTATTGAGTACAATGCACCAATTGGAATGTACTTGGCTAGACATCTCCAGCAGCTGGAGAGACCACAAAGGTACCTAACCAAGAGGATTACTGGCCTCAAACAGTTGCCCTATGCAGCATGATTGAAAAAGCTAAGACTGTTCTCTGTTGCATACTGCTTTCTCAGAGGTGATCTCTGTCTAACGTACAGAGCCCTGTCCAACCCAGAATTGTTGAACATGCTCCATCTTAGCAAAACCAAATCTACTCGAGCTACACACTCTAGGGATATAAACCTCAACATAGCAATGAATAGAACATGCTGGAGGAATAGATTCCCTTCGCAGAGACTTCCCTTACTATGGAACAGGGTCCCGATCTGCATAAGACAGAGCCCCTCACTATCACTCTTCAAGAGGAACCTTGATGAGTGGATGGGTAACACAAAGTTCACACCGGGGATCACACCAGCAGCACTACTAGACAGGGGCCAAGGGTACTAGCTGCTAGTACAAGGGTCTAGGGAACTATTAAAGGGGTGGTGAATACCGCACAACGTGGCTGGGCTAATATATGCCTTCGGTCAGATAGCCTAGTACCAACCTATGAACCTATAAGAACTGGAAGGATACATTGAAACCATGAATAATATGACTACATATTTAAAATTTACTTCTAATTATTCAGATACTAGAATAGAATATTTACACGTCTTTGTAGAGAGAGTTATGAATACTTATGTCAACACAGGAGTTTGTAGGAAAAAATGTTATAGAAATACTATCCTTCAGCGACGTAGTATGCATCCTTCATATATATTCAGTAACATAGTTAAGGGACAAAGCATGATAATATCACCATTAAATGCCACAGAAAAAGGATTTCAAGAAGAAATCAATAATTTTAAACACAGGCTCCTTAAAGAGGATATAAAGAAATAGAAATTGAAGCAGGATTACAGGATATTGATCAGTTGAAGGAAAATAGAGCAGCTCCATGGTATTCAGCCCACGTGCACTGCCTTTATCAGCAGAAAGATACTAGGACCCAATTGAAAATACCAATGTACTATACCAATGATAATAAAGATCTAATGGATATAATAAACAGCCACTGGTGTATCCTTACCATAGATGAGGAATTAAGGAATATAGTAGGAGAAAAACCTAAATTCCAATATAAGAGCAAACCCAACCTTAAAAGGATATTGTGCCATCCAACAGTCAATACTACCATTCAGGCTTATACTGTCACCCATTGCTGTGGTAAATGTAATTTTTGTACATACATTGAAACAGGAGATAGTTATATACATCCAGACACAGGACAATATTATACATTTCATCTATCTGCAGATTGTGGCACTGACCATGTTGTATATTTAGCCACCTGTCAAAAATGTCAATCTTTGTATGTCGGTAAAACCAACAGGACATTTCAGACTAGAATTATGGAACATCTTTATGCTATTAGGATAGGTTATGCCAGTAATGCCTTGGCTAAACATAAAATGACACAAGGCCAGGAACATGTTTTTCGATTTATGGCTATAGACCATACTATCCCTATAGTAAGAGAGGGTGATATACGAAATAATACAGAAAAGAAGGAAGTCAACTGGATTATGAGAATGAGGGCAGATAAAGGTAAAGGCCTTAATGAGAGAGCCTCAATAAAACCAGTGCTAAGAGCTAGACGTTTAACGATTAAGTAACTATATTATACAATATATTTCATTAGGTTTAATTTCCCTCTATAGTAGAATAATTATCATTTTTTGAAGTAGTGTTAAATAGAATTGTATGTGTGTGTGTGTATATATATATATATATATATATATATATATATATATATATATACATAGTCTCATATTTTATGATGTAATATTATTGTTGTATCAGTATCAAGTTTTTGATTGGTTGCATATATTTTCTTACACCATATATAGCACTCAATATTAAGATCTCTAGGCTCTATAAATATTATTAGTAAGTCATGTTTATTAATTTTGATACGATTGCTACATGGTAATGTAGTAACATTACATATACATTATCATTTTGTTTCATGACTTTATAGTGGATTCACTGGGTATATAAATATAATTACTTGCATTTATATTATTACAAGACAATACATGAACTTTATATGGTTAAATATATTGTTTGTGTTTATATTAAATTTTAACCTGAAGGCATATATTATTACAAAATTCATGTCGACACATTAAATTCTGCATCTAGATTGTAATAGATAGAATATTATAATAGTTACAGACTAAAAGCAGACGGCATTAAGAGATGGACAGTGGATGACATGCACATTCGGCATGGATTATTGTATAGATGTATGGAACGTCTTTTGTAAGTGCTCCGTGTATAGGTATAGTAGCCAACATGGCATAAAGACATTATTGTATTAGATTATTTTATTTATAGCAAGGTAGTGAGTCCATGAAGTAGTACTAAATTTATTTGTAGAAGTAATTTATATAGTTACTGAATGTCTTGTATTTATATTGAAAGCAAGGAAAACACAATACTTTTTAACTTGTGGATTGCTTTAAATGTTGAATTGCTTAATGATTTTAACATGTGATCATTATATAAAGAGATGATGAGTTTTTGAATTTTAACGGTCTGATGAAGCTTATGTGAAAGCGCTTACCTGATGTATCTGAATTAAAACCGTAAATTGTTTTATATAGATGGAGTATTACCATTGTTTTATATACTGCTTGCACTGCAGCTGTTGTCAAGCTGTGGTTACCTCTTGGCTATCTTATTTGGATTTATTTATTTATTTTTTTGTATACATACATATATATATATATATATATATATATATATATATATATATATATATATATATATATAAAATATATATTATTGCATACGTTTATATGTACCTCCATAGATGTGTAGATGTTTTTAACCTATATATATATATATATTTGTGTGTGTATATCTCTATATATCGACATGTATGTATCTCTCTCTCTCTCTCTCTCTCTCTATATATATATATATATATATATATATATATATATACAGATAGATATATAGCATACACATTTCATTGGGTACATGATGGTTTGTCTTATTTCCACACAATCCTCCCTTTTGTGTTTTAACATGTCTGAATACACAACTGGCATAGGTATATCTTAGGTAGCTCAGTGGTTGGTTACTCTGAGGATGGTGTACATGGTTGCGGTTTCTAATCCTTTAAGTGGTTATTATTTTACCTCTCAGAGCAGGCACTGGTAGGGAAAGTGTGATTAACACACATTTAAGCGGGTGTAAGCAAGTTTTCCCGTGGTCTGCGTGATGCTAAGCAAAGGTTAAACCTGTGAAGCACCGCTTACCATCGCGCAAAGCAGCGCAAAACCGCTTACAACTGCTTAAAAGTGCTTTAATCAACCTGCATCCAACAGCCCTTATTCTGGCCCACAAAATAAATTGACAGCCCTTGAACCCGGGACCACGAACACCACAATCACTGACTCTACTACTAAGTCATCTTAGATATATACAAATGTTATGGTGTTTAGAATATACATTTTACTACAGGCATTCCTCACTACTGAAAACAAATGTAACAGTCAGTTGGTGTACATATGTATGATACATGTTAATGTTCATATGTTTGTGGAATTAAGTGTTTTAATGTGACCTGACAGGGTGTATTATGGATGAGAATGGTTCTTGTTTTGTGTCCTTTTTATATTGTCCCCATACTCCATGTATACCCTCCAGTTCACTTATTGAACATCCAACCCAGGCTATCCTTGATGCATAATCTCATTACCCATCATTCCTCCCCACCCCAATTTCCACATACACAACAACCATCCCTTCTATGGTGAATTAAGTTAATATTAATAGTTATAATACCAGAGCTGCATGTGTTTTGTGTACACTTCAATTCCTTTGGATTGCTTCTGTATCACACAGTGTGTTCATAGATGTTTATATATATGGCTATAGATGTAACTGTATATATATATATATATATATATATATATATATATATATATATATATATATATATATATATATATATGTATATATGTGCAGACATCACTGATATATATATATATATATATATATATATATATATATATATATATATATATATATATATATTTAGTATTAATTTGTAATGGTTATACATATGTAGACTTGTATATGTTGATTCACAAACTACAGTACATTATAATGTACTGTACATATATACACAAAGTGACTGTCCCATTTGTGATCAGTACTGTGGAATGCCTATAGTATAAGGTGTAGTCTAAAGACCATGAAACATGTGTACAGCTCAGAAGGCTTAGTGGTAAGTCCCAGGACTATGTTATGCATGGTCCAGTGTTCAACACCTGCAAAGCTTTAAAAATGTTTTTTATTCCAGAATAAGGCTCATTTAAGCAGTTGTAAGCATGTTTAAAAGTGTTTGTGTGATATTAAAGCAGCAGTTAAACACAGTTAAACACACTTTAAAAACTTATAACCTGTGCATGCAAACACGGCCACATCTGCTAACTACTCAGGATATATACATTTCAGTGAAGTAACATCTCACTGTGTGCTTACATAACATTACATTCTCTGTTGACTTTACTCTCCGGCACACATGGGTTTATATGGGTGTTTCAAATGTTTATTATACTGAAGAATACTACCTATATATGCAAGCTGTGGTTAAGGTACACTTTTTGACATGAAAAACATCTGACTTTATTGGGATTTGAACCACGAATGCACAAATACTATGCAAATGCTGTAACCATTACACTATTGACATTAACGTTGCTTCTGCCTATTTCCTATTTAGATGATTTCTATGTGTAAGCTAGGCTAAGCAAAGGGCGGAGGCGCCCAAACCCACTGAGCTTCACTTACTCCTGAAATAAAAACATCACAAATTTAATGAGAAACTATAAATTAAATCCCTAACTACATTAGGCATAGCCCCTCACTGACACACTTCAAGAGAAACCTTGATGTGTGAATGGGTAATAAAATATGCACCCCTGGGATCATGTGTCCCAGAACCATACAGCCAGGGGGAGGGGGAGCCCTTCCAGTTTTATAGCTGCAAGACCTGTTGGGGAAATTGAAAGGTGTTGATTTTTCCTGTTAGCATGCCCTTTTTAGATCACCCTCCGCCTCCCCAGTCTTCAACAGTTTCCGTCAACTCTGCCTGGAATCACTTCATTGGCTATGCTTGCTAGAGGCTCAGTTACTTCATCAATGGTACGGAGAAAGCCAACACACTGTAGCTATGCTTCTAAATGCCCTTGGGAAGATAGCCTACTACCTCTCTGTGAACCTCTAAACTGCAGGCCATCACAGACATAATATGTGAATAAACAGAGCTTTCAGATCACAATATACAGTGAAAAATCGCCATGTAGTCAAAAACAGTTAAGTACAGCAAGAACATATGTAACACTGATACTTAATCACTCCAAAAGCCTATCTTGGAAGCTAGAAGACTTGAATAACTTTAAGGCTTTCTATTGCTTACCAGTAGGTTATCTACTGAAAAGATGAGAAACAAGCACAGATGGGAAACATGCATGCAACAATACCATACCGGCTTGCATGTGTCAGCCTTTCGAATACTGGCCAAGGCTATTGGTGCCCCCATGGTGCCTTTTTTAGGTATGTCTCAAAGGTGAATCCCACCTCCGTAAACAGCACAATAGCAAAATCAATGAGGGTTATGCTACTCAACGCAAGGGGTTGTAATCACAACATGCACGCACTCACAGCACTCCTCAGTATGGACAACGGCAACATCTGTGCAGTAACTGAGACCTGTTTTAAGGCTCCTAAGAGCACACCAGCACTACCAGACTACAACCCATACCACACATTTTGGCCACAGAACATGGACTGACACAGACATGGAGTGGGTGTATCCATATTCATCAGGGATACCTACACCTCCAGGAAGTGGGGCAACATGACACCTCTAAGATCAATCATGTGCAGCTAACATCAGCCACAACTGCAATGCAAACTGTGGCCTGCTACAGATCACCCTCCATGACCCACGACCACCACTCCACCTACCTGGAGAAAGTGGAAAACATGACAGTGCTACCGAATACCCTGGTATTGGTCGATTTCAACTACCCTACCATTAACTGGGAAACTTACTCAAGTACTCACTTTCAGGCCCAGCACTTCCTGAAATTTATCACCTCAAATGCCCTGTATCAGATGGTAAACTCCCTAACCAGAGGTGGAAACATAGTAGAAGTGGTAATCACCAACATGGGCGACAGGTGCAGCACAGCAGAGGTAAACCGGTCACTGGTTAAATCTGACCATGAACTACTCACTGATGATTTCCACACCCAACCATCACCCCCACCCAAAGAAACCACAGTGAATACCTTTCCTACAGTCAAATTGACACTACTAAAGACAGACGTGGGAGGTTTCACAGCCCCCGCACTAAGGGAAAACAGTACTCAAGATACAGACATATTTACAAATTAACTCTATAAGCACCTGCAAGGATGTATGGATCGTGCCATCAATGGTTAACCAAGACTCGCTCCTCCAAGACAAGGACACCAGTCTGGTGGACCCCTGCAATAAAAAGGCTATACAACAAAAGTAGGACAGTAGTCCAGAAAAACAGCAAATTCCAAGAAGGGCAGACAACCGTGACCAGTATTAGTAAGAAACTTAGGTCCCTCATGAAATCATCCAAAGCTAACATCAACAGGTAAATAGGCAAGGATTTGAAAGATAACCACAAAGCCTTCTTTGGCTATGTCAAGGATCTAAGTGGTAACACACAGATTTGCACTGTGCCGGTGCAATATAGCACAAAATATACTGACCCTACTGATATCACCAACATCCTTGCAGATACATTCAGTGCAAACTTCACCCCCTAAAGAGCCCAGAACATTACCTGAAAAGTACAGTATCCCAGACATCAGAGACACACAGGTGGAAATAGCCCTCTCAAATGATAAAACACAGCATCAATGGAGGCAGATGGTGTCCTTGACTGCATCTTGCAAACACTACAAGACAAACTAACCCCCTACCTAATTAAGCTTTTCAACCTCAGCCTCTATACAGGCTTCATGCCAATACAATGGCGCATAGAAATGGTTATTCCACTCCACCAAGGTAGAAACACAACTGACCATGGTAACTACCACCCCATAAGCCTGGCTAGCCTTGTCTGCAAAGCTATGGAGTGCATCCTCATGACATTCATTAACAAAGACATTGGTAACCTCCAAACACTTGACCCAACCCAGGTCAGCTTGGTTGAGTGCAGATCATGCCTACTGAATCTGTTTGATGTCTTACAGTCACCAAGATGTTAGATGAGGGGAGAGGTGGTTCACACATACTACCTGGACCTCGCCATGGCTTTTGACACCATTTCCCACTCAGGTATTATTGATAAACTCACTAGCCTGTACATAAACCCATACATCACAGGATGGGTTGCCAACAGGCTTACACACAGAACCCATATGGTAAGACTAGCAGCCTCCAGGTCCAACTCTTAACCAGTCACAACTGGTGTCCAACAGGACTCAGTTCTGGGACCCCTACTGTTTGGCATATACTTCTCAGAGGTACAGGCAAACACAGGTGGACTACGGCAGAGCATGTTTGGCAATGACTGCAAACTGGGAGCCGTAATTGACAGTCCAGCTGACACAGACATTCTTCAAAGGGCCTCACAAAGACCAACACAGAGTGCCAAAGTCATGGCCTCCAGCTAAGTGCCACAAACTGCATGGTCATTCCATCTGGGAAAAACTAAACACCCACATATTAACACATAAGTGGCAGCCAGTTTAATACAGATTAGGTAACAGGGGGATCTGGGGACTAAGGTAGATAGTGATCTCTCCTTTGACAATCATATCTCCAAAGTAGTTAGGATATCCTTCTATGTAGGCCATATGATTACTAAAGGGTTTGCATCTAGACATACTGAGGTTATAGTGCCCCTTTACTCATCAGTCATCAGTCCCATCATAGAGTATAATAACCTATTTGGGATGTACCTCAGAAGACACTTCAGACAGCTGGAAGGTCCCCGAATGTACCTCGCCAAGAGGATTACTGGCCTCAAACATATGTCGTATGCAGCCAGACTGAATAAACTCCTGCTTTACTCAGTGGCATCTCGTTTACTCAGAGATGATCCCTGCTGGCCAACAAAGCCATGTCCAACTCAGGCTTAATGGATATGCTCCACCTATGGGAATCCATGTCACAGTGAGCCACATGCTGTGGTGAGCTAAACCTTGCCACAACAATAACTAGAACATGCTGGAGGGACAGATTCCTGTCACAAAAACTTCCCATGCTTTGGAACAACATCCCTAATTAATTATACAGAGCCCCTCACTAACAATCTTCAAGAGAAACCTTGAAGAGTGGATGGGAAACAGTTGATACACCCCAGGGATCCCACCATTGGCTCTTCTCCACAGAGGGACAGGTAATTAATCAATGGGGTGGCAAAAGCTGACACATTTTGGCTAGGCTTATGAATGTCCTTGAGCAGTTAGCCAAGTACCTACCTATGAACCTATACATACAGTATCAGCACTTGCTGATAGCTTAATTTACTGTTCAGGTGTTGACTTACATTGTATCAATAGCAGTTGTGTGTGCAATAGTTGAGGGCTGCCTATGTTGGATGCACACAGTAGACTGCCTATACATGACAATTTACAGGTAGTCTTGTGTGTGTGCCATCCATTTTTACTGTGTGTGCAGGTGGAAAAAGATGTCAGCCCCTAGGTGCCTACACTGTCAGTGTGTGTGTTATACATTCTCTCCTTGCCAAGGCATGGGCATACTGGGCACGCCTCCATCTGCCTACTGGGGCTGGATCAGGGTATTCATGGTCTGAGTACCTCTGTGCCTGTGGGGCCCTTGGCAATGGTGGTGGGCTGTGAGGACCTTCTCCATTCTGTCCCTGCTGGAGTTGTTTCCGCAGGATCATATTGTGTAGCATGGCACATACTATGAAGATGTGGGCACACATGCCTTGAGAGTACTGCAAGGCTCCACCAGATATGTCCAAGCAACGGAACTGTGATTTAAGCATCCCAAACACACGTTCTATGATGATTCTGGTTTGTGCGTGTGCCTCATTTTTGCATGGGTGTGTGTGCATTTCTGATGGGAGTCATCATCCACGGTTCCAGTTCATAGCCAGCATCCCCCACCAGGTGACCATATGGGATGTCCCCCCTGGCAAATACCTGATACAGCTGTGAGGCATGTCAGATGTGGGAGTCGTGATAACTTCCAGGGCTGCCAGCACACACATCCATGATAATGCCCTGGGCATTGCACACGACCTGGCAGTTGATGGAGGAGTATCCCTTGAAGTTTATGTAGCACCTACCCTGCTCACTGGGTGGTGACTTGATGTGTATGTGTGTGCATTCTATTGCACCCAGTACCTCCAGGTATTCTGCCACATGGTGGAAGAGATGCATATTGCTGGCCAACTCCTCCTGTGTTTGGGGGAAGTGTATGTGCACATTGAGATGTGGTAACATGGCATCCAGGAACTGGTGAAGTACCCTGGATGCTGATGCCTGTCAGATCCCCATGATATCCCCAGTTGGCCTTTGAAAGGTACCTGTGGCTAGTATTCTCAGACTTACACATACCTTTGTATCCACTGGGATGGGTTCCCCTCTGTTTGTTCTGGCTCTGAGGTGTGGCCGGCACAGCTCCACACATTGCTGTAGGGTGTCCCTGTCCACCCTGTAATGCTCTACTATCTCCAAATCATGTAGCCCCTGGTAGGTTACCCTGGGTCTTAACACTCTTATCCTCTGGTGGCTGAGGTGGTTGTCAGCATCATCCTCCACACCACCTTCAGTATTCAACACATGCTGGTGGATCAAAGCTATGGCAGCCCCTGCCATGTACATATTAAAAGTTCCCCGTCTGTATACACCAATGGTGCAGAGTGTATGGGAATACACAAGTGTGTGTGAGGTGCTTTCACCCTTTATACTATTGTGCTATAGATGTTGCTGATGTCATTAGGTGTGTATGAGCAATTCCAGCTACAGGGTATCTTAATTATGAGTTTTACAGTGAGTACTGCAAGTGTGGGGGCTGTAGTGTAGAGTTATGCGCGTCTGCCTTGATTAATCTGTTGCCCTTTAATTCACTTTTAAACCTGGGTCCCCTCCCATTGTCAGGCATGCATCCACCTGCCAACTTTTTTGTTTTGTACTTTCCCTACCCAGTCATGTGTTGCAAAATGTCTCTTGTAGCTGATATAATGCAATTCTGCTTTGTTCTGCTGTGACACTTTACTGTTTTCTTTGCAGTACAGCCCCTCCCCTTTCCTGTTCTGCAGGTAGCTGCTTGTAGCCTTGTTAGCTGTTGTCAATGGCCCACTATAGGTTCCTAGGTGTTAATTAGTCATTTGTACTCCAATTTCCCTGCTGCAGCATTTCCTTATTTTTTTCCTATATCCTTCCTGTTTCAGCTCCAGTGTACTCCGCGCAAACCCGTTTACTGAGTTTAAGCACGTTTTAATCTCCGTTCATATGCATACTCAGTTACAATGTGTGCTCTCAGCTAAGCAAAGCTATAGCCAGTTCAACATACCCCTTTCCTGCAGCTTTGCTTAGCTACTGGCAAACCTGATTAGAAATACTCCAATGTGCTTACAGCAAAGGTGACACACCCCTCACTTAATGTCATCTTTATCTCAAGGGCACACCTCGGTGTTATAATGCTATGCTGTGAGGTGCATCCTTACACCAGCAGGGAATCTGTGATTCACTATTACTCCTCTCATTTGCATGAAATTGCCTACTAATTCCTAGCTACAGCGCATAACACTGTCACAGCCCCTTAGCAACTCTTGCACCATGGTGTGTTGCAGCATGCCTGCCATTGACTATTATGGGGAAATCATGATATGTGTCACATTGCAGTTTTAGTCTATATTTTTCTATTTTCCTTGCAATCCCGTTTGCACGCCGCTGCCCTGTGCTTAAACTTTGTGATAGTGCGAAAAAAAGGTTAAATGTTATTTTTATATTTTGTACATTTTTTTTATGCCAATGGCTATATATTTAGCCATTGGCATATATTAACAATACAATATATGTGTTTGGTCGGCTGTCATGGCTCCGATTTTATGTTTGCAAAAATGTAAACTTTTTTTACGGTTTACATTTCTACATGCTTACACTATGCCTGCACCACTTCCTGGATCGCTACATACCTTCATTTGCATGCTACACTGCTGCACATGGGGTAATTAGCATACAGGGGCCGGGAACTGTCTGGGCGTAGTGTACACAGGTAGTGCACGTGGAAACAGCTCATACCTGGATCGTTCGTCGGCCATATTTGGTGTTGGAATGCCGACGCTACGCCTGCATCTGGCATAAGCTTCATGAATCCCAGGGAATATATATATATATATATATATATATATATATATATATATATATATATATATAGAAGGTTAGAGGGAAACACTCTTGTGACACAAAATATGTTTTATATATATATATATATATATATATATATATATATATATAGCGAGGTGCCAATTATGTCTTGTATTTTATATAGGAAAAACCGAAAGGTGTTTTAAACAATACATATATGAGCACCACTACAATATCGCTAGGGGTAACATTAATAATGCACTAGCTAAGTATGTTCTTAATAACCAAAATCATTTTTTTCATTACCTGATTATTGAACAAGTTAAGAAAAATATAAGCGGTGGGCCGTGGCCATTAAAACTTGAAGAAATGGAGTTGCTATGGCAACTCAAATTAAATGCCTTTGCTTTCCCCGGTTTAAATGAAAATTGTACTTTAGCATTTATTCTTAAATTAAAATCTTTGGCAAGATAAATTGTATTTTAATGTACATAAAGAATGTATTTTAATTTATTATTAAAATTAGAAATTGGTATTATTAATGTATAACTATGTATGAAGAAGTTTTGGGTAGGATGTAACTATTTGTAAAAACTGTGTAGGTTTAAGAGTCTGGGTGATGTCACTATATTCTTTGGCGGGCAATATAAAGTAGTTATTTTGCTTTTTTTACTTGTTTGTTATCTGAGGAAGTTCATTTATGAGTGTATGGACAAAAACGTTATTGGATTTATAGAAACGCTAATACATTTTTAAAGAGCTTGGTTCGTTGGCCTCTATATGTTTTGTGAAGTTGGTGAAGTGTTTGACTTTTGGCCCACATTTTTTTAGAAGCCTGTGTCTTTATGGTGCTCCAAAGACCCCGTAGAATCAATATAACTACAAAAATTACAGCTAGTACAAGGGACCGTGGCAAAAGTTAAATTCTTAGACATACTGTTCCCAGTTTTAGGGTAACACAACATGTGTTTTAGGGATTTTTTATTTTTAAAGGAGAAGGTTGGCTTATCCCCTACAATATCCTTAATTTCTGAGTTGCTAGTTAGGATGGGCTGATATTTATTTATTAAGTCAGTTACTAAATTAACATTACTGGCAAAATATAAAGGTACATGTAGTGCGCTCATAACATCATCACTACTTCAGGCAAGATCAAGTTGTTCACGAAAGGCAGAAAAATAAGGTTTACCTGTCGGGGACAGTGAGTGTTGCACTTCCTGTAATGAAGTCTCAAATTCTCATTCATCATAGTCTCTTTCCTTCAATCTGGATTTCAAATCATCCAGGTCAACTTTAAAGAGGCCATCATCAGGGTTCAACCTAGACATCCTGAGGCCCTGTCCCTTAACTATATTCCGAAAAATATGTCCAGGATACATACTTCTTCTATGTAGTAAATGGTTCCTAGTACATCCTTTCTTAAAAATAGCAGTACTAAAAGATCCATGTGGATTCCTAAATACCCTTATATCCAAAAGGTTCACTTCCTTCCTTGATACATTCAAATCAAACTTAAGAAATGTAGTGCTGGTGCTAAGATATGCAAAAAATGAATTAAGCTCTGTCTCTGTACCATTCCAGAGCAAAAAAAAAGGTCATCAACAAAGCATCTATAAAAGACAACCTGCTCTTCAACAAAGCAAAATATTACTATACCTTTAAATATGGCAACTTCCTTCTGCTCTTCCAGCTTAAGCACAAGAAAACTAGCTGAGACAGTACATATATTATTACCTCTATAAATAAATAAATAAATAAATAAACCGCCAGTGTTGTTTTAAAAGGGACAGACACTGAGTCTGCACAATCAGCCACCCTCAGTTAAATAGCATTAGCATTTTATAGTTGTCTAAGTATAATCATTCTGATGAATGTTCAGCAGTCCTCTATGATTTTTGTTATATTTACAGCAAGCACCTGCAGACATATTGCTGAACATTCCCTAATTTTATAGAACATCCCTGATTTTGCCTCATGTTTGTGCCATGCCACTCAAAAAATGTTGGATCTTCATGTAAATCATGAGTATTGCCATAAGCCAATAATGCCATTCATTGAAGATTCATGCTTCTTGTTGTTCAGAAAATGAAGTTTTTAACTTTTTAAATGTGGTCCACCCTACAATTCCAATAGCCTTTGGAATCCCTAAAACCCACAAAGACCTGCTTGACCCCCCACACAGACTTATTATTTCTGGCCATAATAGTATTACATATCCTTTAGGAATATTTAAAGACGGGGTAATTAGGAATGCTTTGACACCTATTGAACACATTTTGATTGATTCCTGGGATTTTTTAAGAAGAATCAAAAGTGATTTTTATGATGGTGAAACATGTTTTTCTACTGTGGATGTGGTTGATCTCTTCACCTTCATACCGCATGACGAAGATTTAGAAATGCTTCAAGATGTGTTAGTTACAGAAAGTAACCTAACTGGTGTCATGATCAACTTTATAGTGGAACTCATGGGTGTAATTTTGAAAGACAACTTTTTTACCTTTGGAGGAGAATTTTTTAGGCAGGTCAAGGGTGTGGCGATGGGTAACAGCTGCGCACCTATTTTCGCCAATCTAGTAATGTATAGATGGGATTCCATTTTTCTATTTAATACTCCCTTTAAGAATAACTGTTTTTTTATATCTGAGATTTCTAGATGATGTTTTTATTTTATGGAAAAAAGGAGGGTCACATGAGAAATTACTTGATCACTTGAATGGGATATGTGACTATTTTAAATTCACAGGTGCCACCAATAACTACCAGATTAACTACCTAGATGTAATTTTGATTAAAGATTTCAGTACTAATAGTTTCCAGTCGTGTTTACAGGAAGCCCACTTTTTGCAATGACTATTTGGAATTTACAAGTAACCACCCTACTTATGTGAAAAGAAATATTGTTAAGGGACAAACGGTTAGAGTTATTAGAATGTGTTCTAATTTTCCACTAGTTAAAAAAGAAACTCAATTATTACTTGACATGTTTATAGCTAGGGGTTATCCAGTTGATTCTGTCTTGCAGATCCGGGAGCAGGTTATTAGGGATTGGGGTTTTAGATACAAACCCTTATTAGGAGCAAATGAAGATATATCCTGTTCAACACAAGAAGGAGATAAAATATTTTCTCAAGCAATGGTGTTAACCTATGGTGAAACTTCAAGTTACGTTCAAAAAATTATTAAAAACAACTGGACTATGTTCAAAGGTAATAGAGATTTGTTAACCCCCTTAGGTGACCAGCCCTTATTTACCTACAGGATTAATAGTAATTTGAAGTTCCTACTTGAAAACTCACATTTAAATAACAAAAGGAAACTAAAAGGGACCACCAAGTGTGGGTCCTGTGAGTATTGTAGATTTATTTACGATACCCCAAAGATTAAATTAGGTCCCTATAACATAGAGGTTTCATTCATTGCAGGTTCCTGTAAGACAACAGGTGTGGTATATTTAGCTATATGTATGGACTGTGGACAATTTTATGTGGGTAAGACAGAGAGAAGACTGAGTAGAAGAATTTATGAACATTGTTATAGTATTAACAAAAAGGATGAAAAAAATGCACTTTTTAAACACATTAACTTGTACCCTACACATTCCTTTAAATTTGGTATTCTCGAAGTAGTAGGAAAAAATTTTAGAGGTGGTGACTGGACTAATAAGTTGTTTAGGGCTGAAGTTAGGTGGCAACTCAAACTAAATGCTAGTGAATTCCCTGGTATGAACGAACATGTTAGTATTAAACATGAATTAAAATTTAGGGCATTGAAACTTTGAAATTTTATTCCTTGGATTTATATATTTACATGTTTTTTACTTTTATACTTATTTCTTCTTAATATTTAATGAACTACATCCTTTTGAAAAGTGATTAGAAAATATGTTAAAATTTTATATATTTTTTTTATTGATATTTAAGCACTGTCACTTTATTATAGTAATAATTAATTAATGATTAATTGACTGAATTTGTATAAAAGGAGCTAGTTAACTGATGTTTAATTGTTCTGATGAAGTTGAATACGAAAGCGCTTGACCTAACATTTTGTTTGACTGTATTACATTGCTTGAATTTTTACAGTGAATAAATTGTTGTTCTGGGTTTTAGAATATCGGCTCCAGAGTGGTTAGTTGGTTTTATTTGTTGTGTTTTCCACTCTTACACCCTATTGTGTTTTATTTGTTCAGAAAATGTATTTTGATGTAAATTATGTTGTTTTCTTAACATTTTAAGTGAATTAAACTAATATTTAAAAATATCCCTGATTTTGGGCCTTTGTTGTCCCCCTGTTATTTTTGGCTTTGTCTAGAATTCTTGAGTAAATAAATTGAGAAGTATGTTTATACAGTATATGCTTTTCTGACACACTCAGAAGGGTAGGAAACAATTTTCAAAGGGCACTCAGGAAGAAAAGCTCCATGGTCAGCTAAGCATAAAGCTATAGAAAACAGCAGTGCAGTGATTGTGAAAATTAAAATCTGCAGACAAAAGTTTTTCTTTTGTAAATTGGTGCAGTAATGACAGAATCATTTTTCAAATGGATTGCACGTTTATGGTTATACAGTACCAGATCAGCAGTACACTGTAATACATATTATACAGCACAATTCATGTCAAACAAAACAGAGATGCATCCACTATACAATAAGTAGCTTTCAGTTCGGTTTGTATGTTGTACAGCAACATTGCAGTAAGTATGCACAGAGGTGTATAGCAACAGTGACTCAGTTTGCAGCACGTTATAGCACATATAGACTGCATGTATTCATATTACCTTTCATCTGCTTGTTCATTCATTCATTCATTCATTCATTCATTCATTCATTCATTCATTCTTTCATTCATTCATTCAGTCATTCATTCATCTTCCAGTGCATACATTGCTTTGTTTGCAGTTTCAGGTAGGCCATACTTAACCCTAACAGACAAGAAGGATAATGTATAAAACAGATCCTATATGGGATGGCACTCCATCACAGGATGGAAGCATTCAGACAGTGCACACAGAACTATGGGCAATATAGAGGATCACCAATTCACTTAGCATGTCTTTAAGATGTGGGAGAAAACTGGTGACCTCAGAAAAATATGACAAAGACCCATGGGGGATATCCAGATGTTTCAAAGAAGGCATCCCAGCTTGCCGGTAGATCAGAGACTCGACTGTATTGATGTCGCAGTGTTAGGCACTACACCACTGTACTGTCCTTTCTTTTATTTAGATGTTACCTGCATGGTTTAACAGAAATGGACATGCTGCATAAACTGTGATATTTTAGTTGATGGAGTAACTTTCAGTCAGAGTCTTGCGGTGGACTTATCATCATATCTGCAGTAAGATAGGAATAAGATTGATAATTAAAAAGAGTCGCAGTAGAATTTTCAATGGTGGAGATTAAAAAAAGAAGCTATGGCAGTGCAGAGACATAGTCATTAACACTTTATTTTTTCTTTTAATCAAAAGAGATAAAAGTTGAAAGCTAGATGCATATTGTCACAAGGCCTTAGAAAAGTCCAGAATGGAAACATTTATGTGACAGTGGGTAAACTGCTAAAGTTTTTCACTGTATTAATACAAACTATAAGATACACAATCTATGGTATACAGCTCTTTGTTTTACATTATGTTTTTTAAGGCAGTACATTTGTTTAACTTTTTAATCATTGTCATATATCTTGTATCTATTCTTAACGAATGTTTTCACATTATATTTGCTATAATTATTTAAACTGTATTGTTTTTAAAGACTGGAAAATTATTGTTCTTAAAATGTTTTGTAATACCTTGGAGCTTTTCTCCCTAGGCCTCCTCTGAAAATGGGCTCCTACCAAGTCGGATTTTTCCGGTAATCAAATGTCAGTAAATAAATAAATGCATACATACATACATACAAGGCAAATAAAGTGTCACTTTTTTGTAAAACTAAACTTTATAGCTTTCTGCTGTCACTTAATACCTTGACAGGAAGCTAGCTGGTGTTTAACAGACCAGAGCAAAGTCAGCATATTTGCATGTCGGACAAGAGTGAGAGTATTTAGATTCCGTCAAAGAATCAGCCAAGCATTAATAACGTACACTGCATTCAGATCTCCGTGACTCTGGTCATCTGCAACAGTCTAATTATGTTCTGGGCTTCTCTTCTTACCCTGGTCATAAACTACTGGACTTGTAAGGGGCTCTGTTTAAAAACTTTTTGTTCTGTTACTGCATTCATTTAATGTGATGCTTATTTTATAACTCTATAACATGATAACATGAGATCAGCTTAAATTTAGATTAATGTTCAGATGATGCAGCCTGAATTAATCATGTATAACATTCATATGTCTATATTGTCAAAAATGTGAGCAGAATGTTTTGTATATCTTAGGTTGCAAGTCCCAGATCAGCTTGTCTCAACCTCCCTCACAGACTACATCTGTGGGACAAACATCCATACTCCCCTGTATTGTAAAAGGGGCCAGTGTTAGTAGTCAGCGGGTATATTGGCTCCAGCAGAGACCAGGAAATGTCCCACGATTCGTTATGCATTATCACACTGACTCCGACAAAGGATATGGATCCGGTATCCCTGACAGATTCATTGGCTCCAGAGATAATTCCCAAAATGTCTGGTATTTAACCATATCCAACATCCAGAAAGAGGATGATGCTGACTATTATTGTGCTTTTTGGCCTGTTGACGGATGCACAGTGATTCAGTCTCTTAGGAAAGTAAGACCGAAACCTGCTGCTATGCTAAGACATGCATCTCTGTACCAGAAATAAAGCCAGAGAATTCACAATGATAAAAATGACAGCAAAATGTTACTGCAGTAACTATAATTTAATACAGCTATCAAACAGTTTTAATGAAAACTACAGGCAATTTTTATCATTCCTCTTCCTGTTTTTATTATCTTAGTTACTAATTCTAGGAATAGGGTTCATATAAAGTGTGTATCACATAACATAACATACCATAACATACCATAACATAACACAACACAACATAACATACCATAACATAACATAACATAACATAACATAACATAACATAACACAACATAACATAACATAACATAGCATAACACAACATAACATAACATAACATAACATAACATAACATAACATAACATAACACAACATAACATAACACAACATAACATAACATAACATAACATAACAAAACATAACATGGATTGCCCAAACTACATCCAGGTTGAGAAGCAGCATCTATCTTACAACAACGGATTTGCTTGGAAGTTTACCTATGCAGCTGTTAAAGTCCTGTTAAGATGTAATTTCTCCTATATCACAGTTCATTACATTATTATTATTATTTATTAATTTACATTTGTTGACCAGGTTTGTTCAGCTGAGCTGATAGCCCTTTTTCAGAGGAGGCCCGGGGAGAAAAGCTCCACAGTTTTACTATATAATGTTTAAAAAGAAAAATTATATTACAAACAAAAAAGATTAACATTTTCAAGATAGTACAGTAAAAACATAAACATAATTAATGAGTTTAAGCTGAAATTTAACTTGGATATATGCAGTAGCAGTATGCAAAGTTTGTAAGTACAGGCAGGGTAATAGCAGCTAGAGAAGATCGTACAGGTAGTATAAGAGTAGAGAATATTTTTAAGCTAGAGTAATGGGTGAATAACTAGGTTAGATAAATAAGAGATCAGACACACAGTAGAAATAATGCCGAAGAGGGCAAACAGTAAGCTCTGTAGGAAAGGTGTACGTTTATGGAGGGTGTGTACAGTGGCATGACCAGTAACTTTTTAGGTAGTCTTTAGTAGCTGATTTAAATTCTTTGCATTGTTTTAGTGATCTAATTTCCAATGGGAGTCTGTCCCAAGAGATGGTAGGGTAGAAGCTATAGAGGTTTTGACCTATTTTGGTCTTGTGTTTATAGATTTATAGTAAGTCTTGGTCAGAGCTTCGAAGAGACCTAGAAGGACTGTAGTAGGAAGTCAGCGAAGACAAGTTTTCCATTTGGACATGAGTCCAAACGGAGCATTTTAATGATAGCTACTATCTCCATGGCCAATTACAAAATAGAGAAATGTGTCTTTTGAAGTTCTGGTGCACTAGGCTACCTAAATAATCATGAAAAATCATTTGGTTTAAAATTTATATATAAAAATGCTCTTACTTAATATTAAGGGATAAGAAGATTAATGTCTTGTTATTTAATACAACAATGTGCAAGATATGCTGAGACATTAGCTCAGTTTATAACACTATATAAAGGCTGAAGAAGTAGTTACACATTCAGGGAGTTTTTGTCAAAGGATTGTGTGTGAGGTGGGAGGTTGTGAGACAAACAGCATTATTACATCAGATGGTTATACAAAATGGGATCTGTAGTCACCAAGCTGTGCCTGACACAAATGACGTTTAGGTAAAATTTAAAACAAGTAGCTGTAAAAACAGACCTCTATCTGTGTTTGCCCCAGTCTAACATGAAGGAAATACCACTTTTACAAATCACTTCTTGGTCCTGTGAGTATCTAAATGTAAAGCTCTCTAACACTATCTTATTCTGTTAGCCTATTACTACTTATCATGTCCTTAACACCTACTGTTAAAATGCTTTGAAGGTTCAAGTACAGTTCAGGGCAAAGAAGGAAAAAAATTGCTCTTATAGTGTTAGGCAGCTGAACCGGATGGGAACAGTATGGATAACATACTCTATCACTCTGCTGAGGCTCATGACCTTGACTGACCTATCTCCATATTGAATCTGGTCTTTTAAGGAAGTTTAACACTTTGTGGTGTCACTGTCTGGGTTCACTGCACATGAAAGATAGCATAAGGTACTTATGTGAGGTAAACTACAAAATATTTACTTTGCAGAAGTCTGAGATTAAAGGTCCTGCAGATCAACCCAAAAAATGAAATCAGAGAAGTATACAGAAATTACCTGCATCTTATGCAACACCTAATATTAACACATTTAAAAACAAATGGCAGATTGCCCTCAAACAGAAAGTAATTAAATGCAATTCTCATTTACTTAGTTTTGCCCATTTAGAATGATACTAGGATTATTGATTGTCTCTGTCTTCAAGTATATTAATGCTTTCATTTTTTAAACATAATCCCAGGGATTTACTAAACTTCCATGCAGGACTAGCTTAGTCATGCACGGAAGCACTCGTTTAGGAGCAGGACGGCAGTGCGCCATGCATATTAATGACGACACGCTGCCATCATGCTCCTAAATGAAAACGGAGCATGGATGAGTGCAGGGGGCGTGTCTGTGAGCCGAGCTCTCACAGTATACACCCCCCTGCACTCAGGAAGTGCAATAACACCGAACAAGAATGGTCGGCAGATAAGCTCTTACAGCAAACTATCTGGCCAAAGCCTAAAATGATGGGGGGATAAACAGAGACAGATGTGAAATAGTGCCCATACAAACTTCGAAAGTTGTTAGAATAATAGGTTTTGCATTAGTATAAAGTCCCTGAAGGATGTGGAGTTGTAAACTCTGGACATTCTGTGAAAACCTGTACAGTTGATAGGTATTCCACCAAGGTAGCAAGGGAATAGAAAGTGGACAAAGGACAAAGGGACAATCGCCCCAGTTAAGCATAATTCTAATGTGTACATCATTTATTTTTTTTATAACTCCGATAAAGTTTAACCCTAGGTGTGCAGGTTTGCCCATTGCTTAGCTATGGTTAATGCAGCTTAAATAGCAGAAAGAGGATAAAAAGCAAAATATATGCAAATGAAGTAGTACAGCAATAGTGTAGTGGGCAGAGCATTCACCTTACAAGCAGTTATTTCCAGTTCAAATCTCACTGCAGTATGTTCCATTTTTCCTTTCAAATCACTCTATGATAAATATTTTTTGTTGCATAATCTAATAAATAACATACATTTGTGAACTGCAGTACAGCATTTAATGCAGATATGAGGTGTCAGTGTCATAATGTTGCAAAGTCCACAGATAATCACATGTGCCCTGTACAGTATCACAGACACAAATGGAAGGTAAACTGTGTAATGAATGATAAATCCATATATTTTCCCAATTCCCCACCTCCCCAAGAACCATTAGACTATTACTGTGTAAAGTATAGCACTAGTAAGCAGTAGTAAGTGGCAGTAAGCATATTTATGCACTAGTAAGCAGGTTTAAGCCCGTTTGCATGGGGGTAAGCAATGGGCACACAGGTTGAGCAATTTAGAAGCTAACTGAGTATAAGAAACTGTAACTGGAAGTAAGCACTGCTTACCTTCATGCAAACCCACTAACAATTGCTTTAAAGTTCCTTAATTACTCTGTATGTATCAGCCACTGTTCTAGGCACAAAAAAAAAATAACCAGCCTTTGCAGGTTGGGAACCCAGGACCCCTACACTTCAGACACAGTAGTTAACCACTAAGCCATCACAGCAATTCGTAAGTTTGAGGTTTCAATAAACAAATCCGCACCATAAGAAAACAAGCTGAACATGTGAAAGGACTTTCTATAGAGTCTTATGTTGTATAACCAGCTACATAACACAAATATGTGAAGTGGAGTACTGCAGTAAGCCCAGATGTGAGGTGTTATTGTAATAAAGTGTAGAAGTCCCCAGGACCCCATACAGTGTACATACACATGAATCATGGATACCAGACACATATATAATATGTAATGAATAATAAATCAATGCCAAAAAGCAAATATAATGCAAATTAAATATTAAGCAATGCTAAACATTGCACAGCTCAGCTTAGTTGATATAAGCAATGTGTAGGGCAGCCAATTCAATCTGCCCATTGGTATACCTCTTTAAACAATGCCAACCTTAGGTAAGCAGGTGTGCCTATAGCTTAGCCTATTCAAAACTGACCAATCATGGAAAAGTGTAGGAAATTTGGTGTATTTAAACCCCACAGGCAGGAATACTTCCCATGACTGGTTGCAGCTTCCTACTGTAGGCAGAATGGCTGGAGTGGGTGAAGGCACTCAATTTAGAGCACAGCGCTGGGGCATCCAGGAATCAAAACTCATGGTATGGCTCCTGGTAAAACACCATGAGCAGAGACAACTGCAGGGCTAGTACCAGGGCTTGCAGTATAAAACGGAGGCCTGGGACAGTCTCACCCATGACCTCACTAGTGCCACAGGTATCCGCCGGACTGGTGAGCAGGTCAGGCACCACTATGCTGACCTGAAGCAGCATAAGGGGATCTATTGGATCAGTGGATCAGATCAGATGGCTGATGCCCCAGCACTAAGTACTCATTCTACTAAGTAGTTAATAATTGCATAGCTTGTGTATACTATGGATAGGTATGGCTAAATATTACTGTATTTCTCTGAAAGCTGCAGATGAGTGGGCTGCAAACCAGCAAGCCCATGCTGCTAGGTTGCAAAGGCTGCGTCGTGAGGCAAGTTAGTAATAATTCTGCATTTATTGTCATAACAAATCAATATAAGAGTCTTAGAAAGTGTTGTACCAGTATAAAAATGTATTGTGTATGGCATGTACTGAATAAACCAGAGAATATAGCAGGAAGACGGTCATATAGGTTGTATGTAAATAAAGGTGTAATATCCTGTGAATAAAGGCATAACCCCTGGAGTGCTTCTGTTTACTCTGCTTTCATATGTTGTAGTGTTGCATTCTATAAATAGTACTGTTGTATTAAGCAGTGTTACCCACACTGCGGTATGCAGATAAAATGTGTAGGAAGTTCTGTATAACAATGTTGAAAGTCCAAAGAGGTCAGTCATATTGTTTTAGTGAGGGAGACTTAGACATAAAACATTGGAAAGCTGCACACCAATTCCCTGGTAGCACAGTGTACTGTGGTATTACCTGTAATAGCTTTACCACACAGAGCATGGGTTTGATTCCTGGGAGTGGTAGTAAGTTGTATGCATAATCATACCCCACAACTGTACAGAATTTGCTAGAATGTTCATATAGAAAGCTGTATGCATAATCAGACCCAACTGTACAAAATTTGCTAGAAGGTTCAGATAGTAAGCTATAAGCATAAGCATAACCAACTGTAGAAATGACTTCAGAATTTTCAGATAGTAAGCTGTATGCATATTTATACCCCTCAGCCTTGACCAGAGTGTGTGCAATAACAGATTAAGAGGTATGTGTATAAATCTGGGAGTATGTGTAGAAATTGTCTGGTAGTGTTAACCAAGATTTGCTCCACAGCTATAACAGGTAAGAGGTGTAGACTGTACGTAAGACACAAGTTCATGTATATACTAATGTACAAACATACCATTGTACAAATTAAGACCATTGGGTAGTGTAATAATACATGTAAGGGACAGATCACTGCAGTGACTAAGAAAGTTGTGAAAACTACAGGGATATATTAGTTGTTATTTGACCTCTCTCTCTCATCCCCACCATATCTGCAACAATAATCTAATTATACACATCAATTGGTATGTGTACACTCCAAACATTTGTTGGGACGTATGTCCTATTGAGTTATAAATATTCACATTTGGTTCTATGCATGTGCCATGTTAAAATACTCCCATATTGGTGGCCTGTTGCATCAATGAAACCTGCATGCTGTTGTAATGGCCACTGTTGTTCCATATATGCATGTGTTCTGCTTGCTCTGCAACTGTTTAAAATCTGGTGTCTTGGGTTAATGGGAATACCTATGCATGCTGTTATAACTAATCCTGAATGCTGTTGACTTATTACTAACCTATATATGTCTTAAAATTGCAACACCATAGCTCATATGGGAAGGCCAGTCCCAGCGGACCCACCTGTCCCACCTCAGCTGGCCATGGCACCGGGCACCTGCATGTCTGGGGCCTAGCCTCAGACCTTCTCCTCCATTGGCCGTGCGCCACCTTTGGGTGGAAATGCCGCAGGGGATGGGGCTCGCCTGCCTGGGAGTGGGGGCAGAGAGGAAAGTGTCACGCACCGACAGGTCTGGGCCGTGGTGCATAGGGAGCTCGACAGGAAGATTCGAGACCATCTATGCCAGCTTGAGGGCCACGTGGCACAACCAAAGGGTAAGTCTGCCCCTCCTACCCAGTCCCCAGCACAGCCACCTTTGGGGTTGTAAATGTGCAGTGGTGACTGCCCATGGGTGGGGATCTCAGTCCCACTGTTTCCATTAGGGGACTCATGGGCTTGCGACTTCCAAACACCCCTCCCCATCCAAGGTGTCTCCCCCAACATGTGTCATATACCACCCCTGTATGCTGTCTTGTTTGTCTTGTCTGTCATCCTACCCAACCTATCCTCTCCAGGTATACCTACCAAGTTGGGAGGGTGGCCTAATGGTTAAGGTGTTTGCCTTACAAACACAAGGTGCAGGGTTTGAGTCTCACAAGGGATAATTGGCTAGGCTTAAAATGTCTCGCAAGGGCAGTTAGCCTAGTACTAACTTATGAACCTATGAACCTTCCCCAATATCCCACTCTCACCTTAAAAGAAAAAAAAGGGCAATCTGTTCCCAAAAAAAATGTCACCCCATACATAGCTGTCCATTTCGCACACATGTCCATGGGACAGAAATAATTATTCCATTAATTAATGAACACATTTATGTTGCCTCAGCTTTCTATCTGGGGTGTTAGGCTCCAAATTCCAAATTCTATAAAACCTGCTCAGCTGTTGCTGTAGAAGAATTGGGCAGCTATAGACCTTCCCTTCCTGCACATCCATAGCTATTTTGCCTACTGTCTTTCCCTCTTCATGCCCCTTTTTTTCCACTTTCCTATCAACCCTTTTTTCTTTTCTTTTAAAGAAATTTGCATGGTGGAAAGTGGGAGTAAGCACTTTTAAGCAGCAGTAAGTGGGTTTAAGCCTGTTTGTGTGGGGGATAAGCAATGCCTACACAGGTTAAGCAATTTAGAAGCTGAGTGCAATAAACTGTAACCGGAGGTTAGCACTGCTTACCTCCGCGCAAACTCTCGCAAACCCGCACAAACCCGCTTACAACTTCTTTAAAGTGCCTTCATCACTCTCTATCCAATGGCCCATGTTCTACCCAGCAACAAAATAAACAGCCTCTGCAAGGCTCAAACCCAGGACCCTACACACCATAGACAAAGTTATTTACCACTAAGCCATGCCAGATATACATAACTCTGATGTTTTCAGAAACATACCATCCAGCCCAGTCATGCAACAGTACAGAGAATGTATTCCAACATTTAGATGTATGTGTGTGTGTAAATATATTAATATCTAAACAGATACAACTATATATATATATATATATATATATATATATTATATATATAAATATATACATATATATAAATATATATGAACATATATATGAACATATATACATGCAAATGCCTACATCAACGCACACACACACACACACACACACATATATATATATATATATATATATATATATATATATATATATATATATATATATATATATATATATCTATATATATATATATATATAAATATATATATATATATATATATATATATATATATATATATGTCTACACCTATATGTCTACATATACACAGCAGGTTACATATATATGTAGGCAGATATATATCTATGTAGGTATATACAGACATAGTTTTATATATATATATATATATATATATATATATATATATATATATATATATATATATATATATATATATATATATATATATATATATATATATATATAGGTATATATGGCCATACATCTGTAGATAACAATGGTAGAGTAACTTAGACATATATGTCCACATGCACCGTTAATGAGGTTGCGAGGCCACAAACAATATATGCCTTGGACGAATAGATATAGCCCCCACAGCCAAACTTGTCCACCCTGAAATACACTACCAAGTGTTGCAGATCCCATAACCAGGACATTACACGACATGGGCACAAGATGTTAACAGTACTACATCCCACCTGTATGATGTCAGGAAGGTATTGGTAACATATCATGCAGTATAGTCTTGCAGACATATGTACAGTAAGATACATATGTAGAAGATGCACACAATATGAAAACAGTCACTATGCCTACAGTTAACACCTGAACAACTGGACACTGTATGGGCCACCCATAGAAATGACAATTGTTGCCTGCAACATATACCCACAGATATGTCATAAGAAAAAAAACACCACCCACAGGTTTGTAGAAATGGAACACCTTTATTTGTGTACTATTACAGTTCTATATGACATGTCATATAGCTGTTCAGACAAGACAGACTGGGTCACAAGATACCAAACAATCAACAGTAAGTAATGCAGGTGTATAGTTCAGCAGCCTTTATCTACACTCTGTACAAAATCACTAGGTGGTAAAGACTTCAGTTGACTAAATTGGATATAACTGTTACATAACAAGGCATAACCAACACCATCACAAGCCCACTGACAAACAGAACAGTCTGTATGGCAGGAGGCAGTAGGCCTGCATTAACCCAATTTATGTAAGCAATGTAAATATAGGTAAAGTATATGGTACTGTACATCCAGATACCTTAAGGCAGCACCCCCCTGATACCCCCACATTTTGTAACAGCCTAGGTTATTTATGGTGCACCCCCCCCTAGACACAATAATACAGGGCCATATACCTCTGTTACATACACTGGCCTCTGGCATGTATAAGGGCACACATGTATTGTGTAGGTGAAGCCCACACATATATGGCCCCAGCCCCAGCATATGTGTGGGGGATACAACAGCAGTGGACTGATGGCAGCAATGGCAGTGTGATATACTCACAGCCCACTACAGAACAACCCCCTGACAGCATGTCCGATGTGCAAATCTTGGTATGTAGGTGGACGACAAAGGCTGGAACAAAGGACCATATGTGGAAATCTGTTGCCATACATTAAGCAAGTTACTGGTGTTACAGGATAGTCTGCAACATACCCTTAGGGAATTGAGGTTAGAAACATGAATGAATGTAGCCATGTATTGATAGCACTCAACACACACACTGCCAGTGAAATATCTGACACAGGACCTGTGTGGTGGACAGACAAAACATGATAGGCACACCTCTGGCCAACAAGAGGATAGGCCCACAGTTGAGAGCTATGCAGACAGACTGCTTTCCAAGGTAAACTAGCATGTACACACGCACCGTGTAACACCAGTACTATACAAAGCATATCACAACTCTACTCACACTCTCTCTGTAGTTCTGGAACCTCCTACAAATATGTAGCTGGCCTGAGTGTGCTGGTTCTCCTGTAAGAGATATTGCTACCTGCTTTCTGTAATATTGCTGCCCACACACAGGAAGGATGTCCATCACACAGGAAAGGTAAAGGGACCACACCCACATGATGTAGGGATTTATAGTAGGTGGTTGCCATGACAGTGGTAATTGGAAGTACTACACAGCAAGCTGCATGCAGTTAGCAAGTGGAGGACACTGATTGGTGCAGAGGCCATCACCTGATCATGTGCATCACCTACTAAAGCCAGGCTGCAATCTATTCAAAGCAGCTCAATCCATTTACTGGAGAGAGAGGGAGACAGAGAGGGAGCGAGAGAGAGAGACAGAGAAAGAGACAGACAGAGAAAGAGACAGAGAAAGAAAAAAAAGACAAAGCTCTTCAAGCTAAAACCTGAAGTCACAGCCATTTAGCCAGCTTCCATTCAACAAGACATCAGTCCAACAACAGGTATGTGAAGTACATATACATGTAATAGAATGTAGTACCTGGACAATCATAATGGTATAGATTATGTGGAATTAGCTATATGTGCCATCAGATGTTGTTGTGAGGATGTCCAGCTGAACAACTACTATGGACAATAGTGTCTGTCCCTGTGGGTAGCGGCCATAGCCGTTAACTGTGCAGGTCAGCAGTGACAGACAAGATGTAAGCCATCATAGTGTGTGTTGTGTAATGAGAAGTATGTATATTATGTGGCCGATAGCTGTTAGTGGAAGTAATGCCATTATGATGGACATGTGGGAGCCACGGCCGACCAGTGGCAGGATACCCAGGTGAATCTGTAATGCAGCATGCCGGAATTCCATAGATGTGTAATAGGGTTACCTGCAATTGGGTCCTACATATACCCCCCTAATGTCAGGCCATGTCCATATGTGGCACCTGTCTGTGTTGTAGCAAGGCAGAATAGTGCAGCTGTGCATGAAGCTGTTGTGAGATTGTGGAGCTGATGTCTGAATAGGTATGCATATGTGTACATATGTCACATATATAATATATAAAGATATATATTTATATCAGCATGTATGTCCAGAAATATACATATACCCATATGTAGACATATATATGTGCACATATATACATCACATATATCTACACATATATAGATATATACCTATATGTACATCTACAGATATACAAACACACACACAAACATATATCTCTGTACAGACATGTCCCCTATAATACTACTACAGTGATGCGTGCTATGTGTGAGGCAGCAGCACACATAGCAATACACACAGATATATACAGCTGGCAGTGTGTGCACCATGGCTGGGTATGCCACATGTTAGTCCCTTGTTGGCATCACATTGCCCCCGTCTGTGAAGTATGCAATGGCAATATAGGGAAGTATGGCAGGTATACATGTGGAGGTGGTCAGGATTGGTAGATATAGAGGACAGTCTACAGGAGTGGTATGTGACACATGTGGTGGGTAAATACCGTGGATGGTGTGTGTGTTCTGTGATGTGGACGCCCCAGGGGCTCCAGTATGGGCACAATGGGAAGAAGCCTCCCACCCACTGCTACTCACAACAGAAGTCCATGTCCTGAAGGTGCCTGGTCTGGAGGCTGAGCAGGAGGAGCATGTTGGCCCTGTGAATGTGCAACGAGTACCTCAGACTGATGTAGCACATCCCTCATGTGTCTGTGCAGGCTGGTATACAACAGACCCTACACCTGAGCTCAGGGGACCGGAACATGTCTGTGTGTGCCCCTGGGGGGGGCAACATCCCCTGGGAGGTTCCACCTGATGGTATTGCTGTAACAGTACATGAGGTGGCCCCAGGTTGGGACACACATGTGATGTGGCCGAGTATCATGGGCAGATGGGTGTTGAGAGGGGTATCCGCTGGCCAATAGAACATATACATGTTATTGTATCACTGTTATAGAACATATGGTGGTAGTAATATTCTAAACAATCCTGGTACATGTCCAACAGCATGCATAGATATCCCCAATAACAAAAATTGTCAGATGTGCAGCAATCTCAGAGCAGCTATGCCACTGGCATATACATAATCATAGTGGCCCTGACAATGGCATGCAGGTGAATAGTCTGTAATAGGCCAGCAATGATAGTGTCCACACAGGGAACATGGCTACAATCACATAGCAGAAGGTATGGTACAATACAATAGCTGTCCAACCAGTAGTTAAGCTGTAGCCATACCTAATGAGTTGTGTGTACAGTCTGTAGAAGCTGATATGGTGGGGCGGGGGGGGGGGGTAACAGAGATATGTATTACAAACTGTAGTAACCTTGCTGTATGTGTTGCTCAGACCTGTTTCCATCTTTATGTCTTTCAGCAAAGATGGTACATGCATGGTTGCCCACCTATTCCAATGCTGAGAATGAAGTGTTGATAGCTCACCTGATCCAGCACTATCCACTACTGTTTGGCAGGCATGCACATGAGCAGCAGGAGTGGACTGCCCTGTGGAATGACCTAGTCCACAGGGTCAATAATGGACTACACAAACACAGTTATGAGCAGGTCCAGCATAATTGCAGTGATCTGTTTCGCAATGCCTGTCGGCATGCTGCTGCAGTCTGGGGGGATCTCCTCACCACAGGGGGGGCCATGCCATCCATCCCCCTCTGACACGTGTGGAGGAGCTCCTGGCCAGCCTCGTGGCACCTTCCCATCCAGATAGCCAACAACCACTGGACTCCGTTCTGGAGGTGGGTGTCACCTGCACACTGGCCGAGGAGTTTGCAGGTAAGGACACAGGGCACATCAGTATACCACTGTTGTGTAAACATCTGCATTGGTAGAGTTAGATCATGCATATCTGACATGTCATAGATATATTGTGTTGCTGCATTGTAGTGATAAACAGATGTCCAGATGTGGTAGTATCATGGGAATGTACCATTGATGTATGGTAATACTGCACCCAGCCTGTAGCACTGCCACAGGTGTGGTCACTGACATTGCATCTCTCACCCGCTTATGTAGATCCCTCTGGGATAACAACAAGGCAGCAGCCTGTAGCTGGTGAGTATGTTTTATGTAGATGATTGCCAACACACTGGGCATGCAATGGTGATGGTATATGCCATGCACACATCTAACACACCTACCCTGAATGCATGCTGTACATGTGCATGTATTGTTGCTGTGAAATGCACGGTCTCACAGGGGTGAGCATGCGGGGGTATGTCAGACACCTGCATGATAACTAACATCCTGTCATTGCAGAATGTGTCCACAGGGAGTAACATACTGGTGGTAGACATGGCCTACAGTAGTGACATGTTTTGAACAACACCCATATACAGTGCAAGACCAGTGTATATACCTGTAGGACAATTGCAACTGCTGCAGAGGCATTACAGTAGCCCACATTATCAGTTGGGTCTAGGCTGCAACATGTGGTGTTCAGTGTATGGGACACTGTAAAGTGACACACATGTGTACGGCTTACTTGTCACGCATCTGCATAAAAGCTGAAGGAGGGGGGGTCTCAGCATGACACACCAGTGCACTGAATCAGGGATCCTAAGGATGGTAGGAATGGCTCTATCTGCACATAGTCATGTTCGGGACCTGTGGCAGCTGTAACCCTACACACACAGCAATAGTGATGGCAGTGTGTGAACACCATGGGATGTGCACATGAGTAGACCTTGCAATCATGCAGAATAGGGGGGCATGCGTAGGGCAGACTGAACATACACTGGCAAATGCAGATGGCCCATGCTGGTATACCCCTGCCAGGAGCAGTGACTGCTGTAGTACACACAAGAGGTGTGATAAACCGTCATGATACAGGTGTGCATACATATGCCCACATGGTGTGTATGCATTGTGGTCAGCAGCTGCACACCTAATATAATCTGTAGACACTGCATGTGAAAGTACAGGGCATATGACACATACCGGGCTAATGTACTGCTAAGATATGTGATGATGTGGTCCCATGGCAGATCAAGGATGTGTGTGTAATATAAATAAAGGTGTGTACACCCCACATAGTCACAGTATGCACTGATGGTTGTCAGTGTAAGAGTATTGCAGTGGTCATACATGGACTGTTTATGTTGACAGCTGTAAATCAGGCATCAGGCATTCACCAATGACAACTGTCCACATATCATCCTAGGTATGTGTTGCTGAAAAACATAGGGGCTGTGAAAAGTAAAGCTGAAATAACTGACACAGTACTACACATCCCACAATGGGTTGTACGTCTGTGAGTTGTGGTGCACAGTACATGGCAGGGAGCAGAACAAGTGCACAGCAATACTGTGTACATGGGTGCAGTGGTATACAGGGGAAGGGGCATCACCTAGTGACACAGCACATGCATCACACCCATGTATACTGTTACTATCATGGATTGACTATAGCTGAACTGCATGCTGTTCTGTACCATATGCTCTGCATGTTGGCAGATGGGTAACAAGAGGACTGTGTGTACTATCATTGTGCAACCTCACCTGTATGTGTGTTTGTATGTGTGTGTGTGTGTGCATCCTGGTGGTTAGTTAGTTTGCCTGCAGGGTCACTCTGGTAAAGTGGAGGGAGGTAGATGCATGTAGGATGCGTGTGTGCATGTTTGTGTTTGTGTATGTGGACATGTATGCACATGTGTAATTGTGGGGTGTTCATATGGCTGTACCTCCCTTTGGGATTGTGCAGTACATGGACATGGACTGCCACATTACACACCAGGAATAACTGTCATGCGTGTGTAATCACAGGACAGAAAACAGTATAATATGGTCCATCCATAGCATGGAACAGGCATCCAGAGGGAAGGTAGATTCCAGGTACACAGTTAATATCACAGTCAGCAGTGAGGTCACCTACAACCCATGTATGCAGCTCTACAGATGCATTGGGGAAGTACTAGTCAGCACCAGGGAGTGTATCCAAATATTACAGTTGTCAAATGGGCTGGCGCAGCAGCATATCTGGCATGTACTGAGCATTACATACACATGACACACCAGTGGGAGATATTATGGATAAAACATAGTAGGTCACACATATAGGGGCCATGTACATCATTTCCGGGCATACAGAGGGTGCATACCGAATTACAGCAGTGAGGTCATGTAAATCCACTACACACAGGTCAGACAGGTAAAGTAGCAGCAGGCCTTGTGTTGTGGACACTTGTATGAGCATTTAGAGGACTGTGATGTTAATGAGTGGTATCAATGTGTGTATATTAACAAGTGTGATGCAGGATGGGGTAACACATGTACATATATGTGGGACTGACTGTAAACCCATGGACAGGTAGGTATTACGGAGGTGTGTATGTGTGTGTGTGTGTGTGTGTGTGTGTGTGTGTGTGTGTGTGTGTGTGTGTCTGTGTGTGTGTGTGAGTGTGTCTGTGTGTGTGTACTGTTAGGCAATGCTGTACAGGTTTTAAAGTGCATTTATTGTTCTCCCCTACAGGTGGTGAGGTGTGTCAGGGTCCCCCCAGCATGCAATCTGATGTAGGTGTGCATGCAGACACCAATGATGGTGATGATATAATGTTGAGGCACAGGTGGGGTTGTCAGGGGCCAACACTGTGCCAACATTTGACATCCCCCTTTTAGCCACCCCACCCCCGGACACAGTTGCAGTGCCTATATGCACCCCATCACCAGTGGCCATAGCAGAGGGACAGCTGGCATTCCAGTGGCAATGCACAGGAAAGTGTGGTAACCATGCCTACTGTTTCCGGACACAGCAGGCATAGTCAGTTGCCTGGCAGGCCACCACATATGCAGATGTCCCAGGGTGCTAGTGGCAGGGCCACTGGACATCATGCCCCTGGCAGAGGCGACATAGCTGCTGTCAGCAGAAGCATGTTTCAGGATGCCATTGTGGCACAGGCATGTATAGAATGTTACCACAGACAGGACCTGAGGCTACAGAGGTCTGCTCTCACATCTTCAAATGACAATGTCCGTGAACTGGTTGTGCCATCCGTGGATTAACTAAGCTCATGGATAGATGGTCTGATGAGATGATGGCCATCATCAGCCATGGTCTGTCTGTGCTTGAACATGTGGTGGGAGTGCGGTGACATCCGCATGGATGTAGGCCAGCAACGCCAACAGCTGGTAGTCAATGTGGATGTGCCAGGACACCAAGGGGCTCCTGTAGTGGCAGTAGCAGTCCCGGCAGTGCAGAGGGTGTGCTGTCCACACCACACCACAGCAGGCCACATGCACATGGTCCTGGCCAGTCCCAGGAGGGACCTGGTACCAGCGGGCAAATGTCATCAGCAGGTGAGAGTAGCACATTGAGGCTTGTACCTGGATGTGCCTGCGGAACCCCTGGCAGGCACAGTCCATGTGTTCATGGCTAGAGGCAGTGAACTGCACACCATACCAGGTATGGTATGCAGCTGTCCATAAACACTTGTGTAGGGCAGCCACATGGCAGAACTGTGTGCAGACATACCCACACACTATGCAAACACACCTAGGGCAACCCCATACCTACATACACCACATCACTTCAGCCAGCTCCCCAGAGTACACCCCTCACCCACACACATTGTGTCAAATGTATGGCCCACCCTTGGCCTCTGGCAAACCAACACCACACCCTCTGCTTATGATGATACCTGTGCCCCATCCCTGTCATCCATACCATCAATGCAGGGACAGGCTGATATGGTTCTGATGCGCATGGTGACTGTACAACAATGTACCACAGTACTGCAGTGTAACATGTTGTAGGAGGTAGAGTGTGAGGCATATTTGGCAGGTAGTGTAGCCGACCAGCAATGGTGCATTATAGCTGTTAGTAACACTGATTGATTGCAGTCCCTATAATGTTATCCATTTCTGTTGTAGGTGTACATGGTCAGCACAAGGATGGTCTGCAGTCATATTCTATAACGGGGTATGCCATTGTGCTGACACCATGGCTGTGACATATATGGGGTACAGTTGAACACATTTCACAGGTTACTAAACTGGTTACTGCCTGTGCCCACATGGACAGGTGGCCCGCTGAGGCGTATATACCGTTCAACCTGATGTAGACCCATCCACATACATGCACACTATTACTTGTCAACACTGGGACTAGACCCCTACCTAGCTGTGTCGTGATACCGATGTGTGTGTAACTTACATTGCACACACAGCACAGCATCTATGGTTAGGTGTGTCCCAGGTTACATGGTACATGCAGAACATCCCCGACATGTAGAGTATGCTAAAGGGGGATGTAATGGGTGTATTTGGATGATATGTAGTGTGACATACCATCATATACACATTTACAGACACAACAGCCAGACACACATCTGAGATACCAGAGCATATCGCTGCTAACTAACCATGTCTCCAATGTGTGACAGGTAGGCTGCACATATCATATGCATAACTGGCTTGGATTGTGGTAACAGTTACCTGTATGATTGATGTTGACAGTGGCAACCATAACATGGTACATAGGACATATACCTGGTGTACACTGGTGTAATAACAGTGTACACAGCACAGACATCCTCCACTGGATATTGTGCTCCCTGAAACCCATGATGACACTCTGCCATAACCACCATCACACATTAGCCATGATTGCGATACAACCCATAGTATACCCCAACATTGGTACTACAGGGATATGCATCTCATGCAAATGCCACACGTATAGTAGCGCATCAATGAAACGTAGGTTGCCTGTATATATCTCAGCTGGATACCTGCCATCTGTGCAGGGAATGACAGTCATCAGCTTGGCAGATAGCTATGCAGTAGCATGAGTGCATTGACAGACCAGTAAGGGGTATATACAGTGACAAAGCTCACACACCAGGGATACAACAGGGAGGCCTCTGTGTCCAGCCATGCTCGCATGTGTGCCTGTTGCCAGTACTACATTTAGCACTCTGCTCTTGCCTGGGTTAGCACTGTCAACAGTAGTACTGCCATGATACACTACATGCCAGTATGACAGCATGTACCCTGGGCTACTACACCTGTATGTAACACATTAGCATGGATTACAGTGCTGTACAGGCCTCATATATGTCTATGTCCCACACATGACACTAACACCTCTTGCTACTGTAATGACAGCACATAGGTGCATGTATTGTACATGGCATTACATACACTTATTGCAGGTATATGAAGTCAGTAACTGTCACTAACTTAGTAATAACTTAACTAACTTAACTAACTTAGTGACAGTAACTGTCATGGCTGTCACCATCTACAGACTGCAATCCTAACACTACCTTCTGCAGTACACAGATAGATGCTCTGTGGGTAACACATGAAACCAAAGGCACCACACACTGCCCAGTGTGTAGATGACCCTACAGATTGGCATTCCTCATAAACATAACACTGACATGGCAGGTATTAAAACACTGCAGGTATTAAAACATGTAGGACACCCATATCTGCACACACCCTGTTAAGCCAACATTACTCCAAATGCAGTATAGCAGCACTTACAGTCTGTAATCAGGTCAGGCACATCCCTCTCCTGTGTGTTGCCCTGTTTCCACAGTTTATGTTGTTAGAGGTAAATCCCTAATCCATCTGATATGCTGTTTGCCAAACAACAGATCAAATTCCTGCTTACAGTGAATGAAAAGGCCCAACACCAGCATGATGTTCCCAGGTATTGGAGTGTGTTTCCATGCAACTGGCTATGGGAATGTTACCACTGCTTTTCCACATTCAATCAGCTAGAGGAGGGCTGCAACTCATGTAGAGAACATCAGCTGATCATTAGCATCACTTAAAATACACATGCTGCTGCCTAAGCAAAGCAGGTGTAGATCTCCACATCCACCAGAGGGGGAGTGAGAGATGCAGACAGAGGCAAAGACAGGCAAGGGAGGGGTGGGAGAGTAAAATATAAGCATGTTTGTGTAACACACCTACCGGCACAGGGTATCAAACCCCTGGCAAATATGTAGTGCTATCACATGTCTATGCAGTCATTGGATGTGCTACATAGGTTACATGTTGAGGAGTCCTCTAAACGTATATGTGATGGTGAGTGACATCTGCAACAGTGATATGGTAGCTATACGGTAGGTCTAGTACACACGCCTGTCTGCATGAACAGGTGTCAGCGTCAACACAGCCACACTCTCACAAGGATGCACACACATTGACACACTTGGCAGGGTCAGGGATACAACTCATCACTAGTTAGATTGCCACATCACAGTACTGTGCAGGTATCACATGCACCACAGGGGTTATACAGAGGTTATATGGGCAAAAGGTATGTGGACGCGCCTGATATCAGACAGCATGCTTCAGTATGCCAGTGGAGGTTGTAGTGAGTGTGAATGTGGTCATAGGCAGCATAACACACACACACAGACACAGGGTGTCAGTACTGACATGCATGGGTGCATTGCTTCACAGGTGTGTCGTAGTCGACTGTGCCAGATGGCTATACAAGGCTAGGTGATGGGTATACCTTGGCATCAGGCCACATGACAATGGTCTGCAATGTGGCTCAGGGGTGTAGTGTCTGGATTTGCCCACACAGCTGGGTATTGTATTCACCATCCAGTCACCTGGGTAACTATTGTGTGTGGCCAATGCTGTGCAATGCTTGCCATGTATGTGTTCTATAGTCCATGACATGGACAGTATCTGTGATGCGCACACCACCCACATTCATGTACAGTAACATGTTGAAGTGTACCTGGATTGCCAGGCCCATGTTTTGTACAGAGATTGTTATCAGATGTGCCAGTCCTGACCTCTCGTGGCAGGACCTGCTAATGGGCAGCAGGTTGACCCTGCACCTACATTGATACAGGTAACCCTGGTGTCAGTGGCATCTATCCATGCAGGGCATATGTGTAAGGCATGGTATGTCCTTTGTGGATCACATTTGATGGCACCACAGATGTTGCAGGCATGCAGTGGGGAAAATACAATAGTCTGCAATTATGTGCCTATTGTACTGATGGACAGGGTGCCATGCCCACTGTAGCCCACTGCGGTCACACCATGCTTAATATCTGTGAACAATATGCAGGGTACTAACAACATAGCAGTAGTTATCTAGACAAGTATGTTTGTGTATGAGACATGGGTTCAGAGTGTACTCTGGGTAATACTAGGGTTGCTTACTTTGTTCACCAGGCCTTGTACCACATGCAGTGGTATGGATTGGCACCCCAGCTTCTCAACTGATTGACATCTGTTCTCATTGTAAGGTGGACATTGTGACATGTAATATGGCCACCATGTAGGAAAATTACAAAACCCACTCTTCAATATGTCCAGTTGTTATGCAGCCACAGCCACAGCCACACAGTATACAAATGACAAACACACACACACACACACACACACACACACACACACACACACACACACACACACACACACACACATACACACACACACAGTTGCCATGTTTGGACAGCATTACGCAGTTATAGCATGCGCTACAGCAATTACTGGGCTATTCCTTTCCCAAAGGTGTATTTCACAGTTGGTGACATCAGCACACTTGGAAAAGTAGGCCAATGGAGGTTGTAGTGCCTGTGAATGGTCTCAAAAGCATTGCTCCCTACACTGATAGGGAAACACACACATCCACACTTGCCATGTCTGGCAACAGAACTCCTACCTAACTAGTTTATTATACTACAGCATTACACAGTTATAACACACACTACAGCAATTACTGGGCTATTCCTTCCCCAAGGTGTATTTCACAGTTGATGACATCAGCACACTTAGAAAAGTAGGCCAGTGGAGGTTGTAGTGCCTGTGAATGGTCTCAAAAGCATTGCTTCTTACACTGATACAGGAACACACACATCCACACTTGCCATGTCTGGCAACAGAACTCCTACCTAACTAGTTTATTACACTACAGCATTATGCAGTTATTGGACATGCCACAGAGATCACTGCACCTTTCCCAAAGGTGTATTCCAAAGTGAATGACATCACCAGCCTTGTAATAGTAGGGCTATAGGGGGCCAGTGTATGTGCATGGGCCATAAACCATTCTTCTACAGATAAACACACCACACTCAGGCACATGCAGGTGTATATTCTGCAGACATGTGTATACAACTGCTAGATGACTACTGGCTTTTACAGTCATGTTGCACAACTAGCAATCCGTAATGCTGAGGGATACCTGTGGTTAATTTCTACAGTGAGTAACAGTTACACATCATGTGGTTGTAGCCATTTGGCTGTATGCTGGGTGGAACAGGCCTCATGATGGATGGCTCTTTGTCACTGTCACTGTCTTCCACATATCTACGTATGTGTACTTTTGACATATTATAGTGTGTTGTCCTTGGATATAGCTGCGTATTCCTATCCAATGTGTGTGCAAAGCATGTCTGGTGCATACTGAGGAGTCTATGCTCTAACATCTGCACCTGTCAGATATGTATGATCCACTGTTGTTGGCAAACATAGGCTTCATTTGTTTGAATGTGTGAGCATGCCCAGTATGACCTGTCAGTATGTTGTTTTCTGACATTGCCTTCAGTTCTAAGTATATGAGCATGCCCAGTATGCCCTTCTGTATTAAATATGTGGATTCATTCTAGATAGTTTGTACTACAGTTCAAACTTTTGTATTCTACACCTATGGGTAGCAAACTGTTTCTGCAGGATATCTGTTGATCATTTGGCAATATGGGGTCAAACTGTGCAAGGGATAGTGTGTACCATAGGTGATTGTGTCTGTGCTGCTTCTGCTACATGGTACTGGTGTTAGCAGAGATATTCAGACATATGTACTGTTACACACTGTGATGTTTTATGTCCTCAGGTTCTGTCAGGTGGACAAGTTTGCTCACAGTGATATATTGGGGATCACAGGTTGAATGCAATTGTGTCCAGTATTGTGTTTAAACACCTACATATTCATGGCAGGTTATGCCATTCTGGGCGGGGGGGGGGGGCTGCAGACCCTTGCTGCTGGGTCTGTGTATCCAGTTCAGCACTTTGGTACAATGCTGGCAGAGGATCCCATACTTGTACATCCATCGACATGACAGTATGGCCTTATCTTTCTGTGGCAATACTTCACAGCTGTACAGATTCACACAGGTTATCTGGTGACAGGGGTCATAAGTTAGGACATTGCCCCTATTGTGGTGTACAGGTAGGTTTGTAGCCACCCATTATGTTTGCAGCCAGGGATAGTATGTGCACAGGTCTGTGTTTGTTGGACCTCGCACATTCCATGCTGTCCATGGTCCCATCCCCCACCTGTATTATTCTATCCTCATCAATACATTATTCTTACATTCGCAGATACTTGACCTATAGTTATCTCCTCATCACAGCTGTGTTTTGGTGTTGCTCCACAGTTCATGCAGTGAGACATGGTGAACATGCTATTGTGGTTTGTCCACATGGCCTTGCATCTGGCTTGTGTGGGGTGTGTTATGTTGTTACATGGGTGTCCATTACATAACATACATTGGCAGGACGGGTGTGACACAGGCATTGGCAGATGCCTGTCGGCCATTTTTTGGTGATGCAGGCCAGCTGTTGCATGCCGTTGCATTCTGTCAGGCCTACATTCCCAGACTGCCACACAGTATAATCCCCTGGGGTGACAGGGTAGGTGTGCTAGGTGTTCATGCCAATACTTTGCATCAGTATTGATCAGGTGGTGTGTATGCTGGCAGGGTGCTACATACAGCTAGGGACAGAGCGGCATGGGACACCTGTACTGCATGCTGCATTCTTTCGCTATTGCCATACACTGGTGGGGGTCATATTGCACCTCTTTCCAACAGCAAGGATACGACCAGAAAGGTACATGTGGGTGGTGTTTGTGTGAGCTGGGTGCATGTGTGCTATGGACACTACTTGCATCTGACACAGAGATATGCATGGGGCATTCCAGTTATGCTGGCTTATGGAGGGACATCAGCTGTTTCCCAATACATCAGTCCTATTACCTTTGTGATCTGCAAGTGTTCAGCCAGATGACATCGGCATTCCCTACTACAAGACCAGATAATGTGACGCATACCTGTATGTGCAGTTCCAGGGGTGTGTTAATTTCACAATTACAGACTATATACTGTATGTCTGGGGTACTTTTCCCTGTGTGCTGCTTGTATATCTACGCCATCAGTTATGCCATGTCCATTTTTCAGATGGTGACACAAATTACCAACATACATTTACAATGGCTTATTGGTAGCATGTGTTATGCTGGGGGGGAATTGTCTTTGGCACTGTGGTTGTGAGGACTTGGCCCTGTCATCATCAGTAGTGGGCAATGGCCACCAGGTCACACCTCAACATGCATACATACTGACCACTCTAACACAATATGTAACACACACACAATTAACACACACACATACCTGCATATTGTACATATGCTACAATCTATTCTGCTACCCTGGCCAGCTCAGGTCATCTATGCTCCACTGGTATTATACCTACACACACATGTTACTACATTTCTGCATCAGAATGGGGGGGGGGGCTCACCTGACTGTTACTACATTTCTGCATAGGATTGGGGGGCACACGACTGCTTCTACATTTCGACACAGGATTGGGGGGGACACACCTGACACTTGTACACATTCGTTATGACTGTACTAGTATGTCAGGTACTCCATTTCATTCTGTATCCTAACCTACCATGCTGACTAGGGGCATATCAGTGTACTACAGCTCTTAGGTCTGCTTGCCCTACATATCAGTTTCTGACTTCCTAACCTTCTGAACTGACATCCCCCTGCCTGACCTGTTGTAGTCTGTCTTTGTAGGTCTGGGGGGTGATGATCTCCATAGCCATTGATCAGAGGCCTTAGTACAGCCTTTGTTTATGTGTGTGTCTACACCTGTCCTGCTGGCTATGAATGTTGTTGGGTATGTGAGCCTCCCTGACTGGCATGTGTGTGTCATGTGGACACCCATGTGTCCCGGCACATTTCCTGCAGTGGGTTTTGTCACCTTGTTTAGTACATGCTACTATGGTGACACCAGCATTAGTTACAGATCTCATGCTGCCACTTGAGGTGTCTACTATCTGCTGGCATCCCAATCAGCCACCCAATTCCTTTGCATGCTGACATCCATACCATACATACAGGTTAACTACACATACTACTCCATTCAGCAATTGGTAGGAAGAGTGACTAACCTTGTGGCTGTGCCAGTATTGAGGATGGTGCTGGAGGGCTGACTATGTCAGATGCACATAGTACACTCCCTATACATGGTTAAACACAAGTAGTGTCATGTTTGGCATCCCTTTTACTGCATGTGCGAGTCAGAGAGAAGTGTCATTCCCTGGGTCCCTACTGTGTCAATGTATGTGCTATGCGTTGCCTCTTTTCCAAGGCCAAGGCATACTGGGCATGCCTCCTTCTGCCTACTGGGGCAGGCTCAGGTTGTTCCTCCTCCGAGTCATTCTGTGCCTATGCAGATCTTGGCAATGGTGTGGGGCTGTGTGGCCCTGCCCCATGCTGTTCCTGCTGCAGCTGTTTCTGCAGGATCATATTGTGTAGCATGGCACATACAATGACAATTTATGTACATGTAGCTAGTGAGTACTGCAAGGCTCCACCGGACATGTCCAGGCACCAGAACCATGACTTGAGCATCCCAAACACATGCTCTATTATGATTCTGGTCTGTGCGTGTGCCTCATCATTGAGTTCTTGTTCGGGTGTGTGTGCATTTCTGATGGGTGTCATCAGCCACAGCTCCAGTGCATAACCAGCATCCCCCTCTAGCTGACCAAAAGGGATGTCCCCATCGGCAAATCTCTGGTACAGCTGTGTCAGATGCCAGATGTGGGAATCATGATAGCTTCCAGGACAGCCAGTACACACATTCAATATTATGCCCTGGGCATAGCACACAACCTGGCAGTTGATGGAGGGGAAGCCCTTTTGTTGATGTAGACCCTAGCCCGCACACTGGGTGGTGCTTTGATGCATATGTGTGTGCAGTCTATAGCACCCACTACCTCAGGGTATTCTGCTATTTGGTGGAACAGTTGCATATTGCTGTCCAACGCCTCATGGGTATTGGGGAAATATACATGCTTACTGGCATGTGTTGACATGGCATCCAGGAACTGGTGGAGTACCCTGGATGCTGATGCCTGTGAATTTCCCATCATATCCCCAGTTGGCCTTTGGAAGGTACCTGTAGCTAGTATTCATAGGCCTACACATACCTTTGTATCCACTGGGATGGGTTCCCCTCTGTTAGTTCTGTGTATCAGGAGTGGCTGGCACAGCTCAACAATTTGCTGTAGGAGGTCCCTGTCCACCCTATAGCACTCCACTATCTCCAGCTCATGTAGCCCCTGGTAGGTTACCCTGGGTCTGTACACTCTTCTCCGTCTCCTCACTGTGGGTTGGTCGACAGTATTCACATCCTCACCACCTCAGCCTCTTTCACAAGTTGTTGTATGGTAGCTATTGCAGCACTTATCATTTTGCTTCTGTGAGTGTTAAAAGTTCCCCGCTTGTTTACACAGGTAGAGTAGAGTGTGGGAAAAAACAGACGGGAAGGTGTTTGCATAGTTTATAGTAGTGTTTTGGGCTGGGCTGGTCTGCTGCCTGTGTAATTGGCTGATTCGGATACATTTCACCTGCCAGCTAAGCTAGTTCTTCTTGATTACCTTCCTACTGCTGTTTTCCCTTCTCATTGCATTCCTGTTTAAGCCCGGATGCGCACCGCAAAATCAGAGTGCTCAAATGTGCACACTGCTGCTATTTTGCGGTTTAACTTCTTTTTTCTTCCTGTAAAGCCTGGTGCATGGTGTGCACACCTGCTTAGGCTTTGTAAAGAATGCTAAGCAGATTTAGATACACCCCCTAGCTTAGCTGTGCTAAGCTAGGAGCACACCCGAGTCACAGGGCTCCAATCCGCTTACAGTATGCCTGACACATGCCCCATGATGTCACCTAACTCCTAGGCTTGCACCAAGCTATTCTTACTCTTACACTGTTGGGACCTGACTCACATGCTGGGGAAAACTGGGATTCACTACCCTTCCCCTCATTTGCATAGGATTGCCTGCTAATGCATAGTTACACATCTCACACTGAGCCTCCCCCCTTACGAACCACTACCCACTGGCCATGTTGTCTTCTGCCTGCCATTGACTTGCATGGCAGAATACTGATTTTAGTTAGAATGCTTAATTTGGGTTCATTTTGTTATTTTCCACCTGATCCCGTTTGTGTGCTGCTGCCCTACGCTTAAACAGCCGAGATCGGCTAAAAAAATAAAAGTTGTTTTTTGTATTTTTTTTTACTGTTTGTAATGCCAATGGCCTTATACTTGGCCAATGGCATGCTTACTACATGAAATGCAGCCTTTATTTGGAGCTGTCACAGCTCCTTTTTGGATTTTGCAGAAATGTATTCGGTTACTAACCAAGTAGATTTCTGCAGATAGCACTAGTCATGCACAGACAGTTGCAAGCTTCCTGGATTGCAAAATAACCTCATTTGTATGGATTTCTCCTGAAAATGGGGTGATTTGCATACAAGGGCTTAGTTCATGCAGGATTAGTGCAAGAGAGCTTGTGCATGCCCCTGCAGGCTGTTCCTGGATCGCACAGCAGACATATGAGCTGTTGGACCCATCTTGCATGCTGTGCAAGCTATAGAGAATCCGGGGGCATGTTTATGTTTACTTCCATATGTTTCAACTTTTTAGCACAATAATTCTGAACAAAGCCAAAAATAATACTGAGATAAAGGCCCAAAATCAGGAACGGCTTTTAAATATTGCTTTTTTAAACTTAAGAGAGTTGATAAAACACTGGCCCCCAGATTCATGAAACCTCCGTGTAAGACTAAATAAGTCTTACTCGGAGGCTGCAGTTGAACGGTATGACATCAGCATGCCATGAATATTCATGAGGGCACGCTGACTCTACCCCAACTCAACACAGACCATGCAGGCAAGCAGGGGGCATGTCCGACTGCCGTGCAGTCTAAAGGTCCACACCCCTGCAAGTGTGAGAAATGCAAAATGTCAACACACAAGAGCGAGTCCGCTCAAATGTTCATGTACCCAACACCACACTCCCTGACATTGTAAACCCCCAGCACAGTTATAAAAAGTAAAACAATTTTTTTTTCTAATTCCCAATATAGCTGCCCGTATTTGCACATGTATGCGCGGGTGTGCCCATTGCTTAGCTTCAGTTAGCAATCTCGACATGGAAGAGCATAATAAGGAAGGTTTATGCAAATTACACCAAATAGTAATAGCATAGTGGTAGAGTGTTCACACAAAGCGGAGGGATTCACGGTTCTAGTCCCACCACTCCCCTTCCTATTTTATGTTCAAAATGAGTATATGAAATAATTCCTGACATATATGATTAAACTTTTACTAAAAAGCATTGAAATGGCCTATGTATCAGTGAACAAAATATATATTTATAAAGGAACCTGACATATAATTGCCCGCAGTTAAGCAATGCTTTGCCCAGTGCAATATAGTTGCCCATAGCTAAATAGCGCTTTACCCAGTGCACTCAGTTTGTGCGGAGGTGCGCGCCGTGCCAACCAGTGCACCATTGGGCAATGTGGAGCAACGTAGTGCAAAGTTGCTTAAACATAGCCACACCCCCTAACCTGTCTGGACAGTAGTAAAATAAAAAGCAATGACAAGGTTCGAACCCAGGACACTGTACACCATAATCAAAGTACTATATATATATATATATATATATATATATATATATATATATATATATATATATATATATATATATATATATATATATATATATATATTTATATATATATAATGTTAGATTAACCATTGCTAAGCAGGTCTGCAGTCAGCCGAGAATTTTCAAAAATGGCCAATCACAAAAAAGTGTGAGAAATGCGGCATATTTAAGCACCATAGGCGGGAATACTTGCCATATCTGATTGTAGCTCCCATCTGCAGTTAGAATGTCTGGTGCTGGAGAGGGTACTCACTTTAGAGTGCAACGCTGGGGCATCCAGGAGTCAAAATACATGGTTTGGCTCCTAGTCCATCGTCATGAGACTCGACTCCTGCAGGGCCAGTTCCAAGGGACGGAGTATAAGGCCGAGGCTTGGAACCGGTTGGCTCATGAACTCACCAGTGCCACAGGTGTCCCTCGGACTGGTGAGCAAGTCCATCACCACCATGCAGACCTGAAGAGATGGAAGCAGGAACTTCTGAACCAATGGATCCAGGAGGCCCATCATATACATGATGCCCCACTACTAAGTAGGTAGCCATGGAATGCAGTATGTAAGACATGCTAATATAGTCTAAATAATGGATAGGTTTGTCTCAATATCCCTTCATTTACTTCACAGCTGCAGGTGTCCATGCTATGAATCAGCAAGTCTATGCAGATAGGCTGCTAAGGCTGCACCACCAGGCAGGTTAGTAATTATTCTGCATGTATTGTTATATGATATATGTGAGGGAGCATGACAAAAGTGTTGTAGCTCAATAATACAGCAATAAAATGCCCTGAATAAATCCTCTGCATGTACTGTTATATAACATAAGTCAGAGAGCCAGAAATAGAGTGTACTAACCCAGCAATAAAGGTAAAATAAGTCTGGAATACTATCTCTGCATGTACTGTCATAACATATAAGTGAGCAGGCCAGAAAAAGAGTGTTGGAACCTATCAATAAAGGTATAATATGTCCTGAATAGGTCTTCCGTATGCACTGTAATATCAAATAAAGGAGAGGGCCTCTAGAAAAGAGTGTTCAATGTATTTAATAAAGGTATAATACTTGGAGTGTGTCTGTGTCACTTACTTTGAAATGTTCTTGTACCCTTGCAATAAATAAATAGTACTGTTGTATTAGGTGCTGTCATCCCACAGTTGTGCAGTCCCATAAGAAGTGGATGAAGGAAGTGGCAGTAGCTGTGAAGCATATAACATTTATTCCCTGAATAAATCCTTTGCATGTACTGTTATATATCATAAGTCAGATAGCCAGGAATAGAGTGTAGTAACCCATTAATAAATGTAAAATATGTCTAGAATACTATCTCTGCATGTACTGTCATATAAAATAAGTGAGTGAGCCTGAAAAAGAGTGTTGCAACCTATCAATAAAGGTATAATATGCCCTGAATAGATCTTCTGTATGCACTGTAATATCAAATAAAGGAGAGACCCTGTAGAAAGAAGTTTTAATGTGAATAAGAAAGGTATAATACTTGAAGTGTGTCTCTGTCAGTTACTTAGAAATGTTGTTGTACCCTTGCATTAAATAAATAGTAGTGTTGTATTAAGCGCTGTCAACCCACAGTTGTGCAGTCTCATATAAAGTGGATGAAGGAAGTGCCAGTAGCTGTGAAGCATGTAACAGTCCTCAACAGTTGTTAAATGGCTGACATGCATAGGTAAATCTGGCACACGAGTAGCTTGTCAAAGTGTTCCCCAGAAATGTGAGTGTGCTACATGAAATGAAGGGTTCTGTAGAAAATCAAGTGAAAATGTCACGTGAACACATCCAGATGTGTAGATACATAAATATAAAAATAAAATACAAGTATGTAGCAGTAACATCTGCATCTTGGACAGTTACTATGTCAGATATAGGTCAGGTATATAATGAACTAGCCAAACCCATTACACAATCTACTGCATGTTGCCTAGTGTAATAATACATGTAGGGGGTATACACCTGCAGTCAATAGGAATGTAGTGTAGAGTTAAAGTACTAATAAGATTTAATGGAGGTTTCTTTTTACACCCTACTCCATGTGCATAAGCAATGCAATTCCACACCTCAATGAGTATGTCTAATCTCAAAACATTTGTTGGGACATATGTCCTATTGTTCTATAAAATCTGCATTTCCTTTGATGCATGTCCCCTGTTAAAACACCACAATATCTGTGGCCTGTTGCCACCAATCATCCCTGCATGCTGTTGTAATGTCCACTGTTGTTCAGTATATGCATGTGTTATGCCTGCTGTTCAACTGTTGTGTTGGGTTAATGGGAATATTACTGCATGCTGTTATAACTAATTTAGAATGCTGCTGCCTATGTTGTAATTAAACACACCTAATCACAGAACGTATGGGAAGGCCGGTCCCAGCGGACCCACCTGTCCCTCCTCAGATGGCGATTGCACCTGGCACCAGCAGGTCTGGTGCCCAGCCCAGGCTACCCTCCTCCGTAGGTCCTGTGCCACCTTCGGGTGGAAGCACTGCAGGGGATGGGGCTCATCCCCCCTGCAAGCGTGGGCGGAGAAGGGCCACCTGTCACCCTCCGAAGGGTCCAGGTTGTGGTGCGTAGGGAGATCCAGCATTTAGTCGCTGATCCCCTATGCCAGCTCGAGGCGAGAGTGGTGCCACTCACAGGTGAGCCTGCCCCTCCTACGCAGTCCCCAGCACAGTGACCCTCGGGTCTGTGAAGGTTCAGTGGTGACTGCCCATGGGTGGGGATCTCAGTCCCACTATTACCATCTGTGGGCTCATGGGCTTGCAATTTCCAAACATCCATCCCCATCAATTGTGTTCACCCACCCCATGTGTCATACTCTGCCCCTGTATGCATCTTGTTTGTCTTGTCTGTTTACCTCCCCAACCTACCTCCCCAAATATACCTACTACCTCTACCTCACTTTCCAATCTCACCTGAAAAAAAAAATCAAAAGGGCAATCTGTACCCACAAAAAAATTACGCCCCATACATAGCTGCCCATTTTGCACACATGTCCACTGGACATGTAAACTGATAATTATAATTGGCAGTACAACATACTTTGTTGTCCTCACCCCTCTCTCAGGGGTGGAAGGTGTCAAATTTCACTCCAAATTTTCAACATATGCACAGCTGTTGCTGGTAAAGAAATGGGCAGTTATGGACCTTCCCTACACCCGTCCCACACATCCCGAGCTTGTTTTCCTACTGTTTTTCCCTCTTTGTGCCCCCTTTTTCACCACTTTCCTATCTCCCCATTTTCTTTTCTTTCAAAGAAATTAGCGTGGGGGTTAGCGGGAGTAAGCACTTTTAAGCAGTAGTAAGCTGGTTTAAGCGAGTGTGCACATGTGTGCGTCTAGCTAAGCATCGCTAAGCGTCACGCAAACCCACGCAAACCCACTTACAACTGCTTAAAAGTGCCTTAGTCACTCTATGTCAAGGCCCTTGTTCTGCTCAGCAGCAAAATAAAATACTCTGTCAGTCTCAAACCCCAGACCTTGGACACATTAGACTGCATGAAGTACCAATAAGCCACAACAGATATACAATAACTTGGTGCTACAAAAAAATATATCATGCATTACAATGAGTGAATGTAAAGGAAAAATAGGAAGGCCATAACACAAACCTTGTTCTGTGGATCTTTACCAGCAATTGTTGTGGAATTGCATTACATGAGTGTGATGTGAGAAGTAGCCATTCAAGCAGCTAATAATGTTACAGAGGCACTTTACAACCCAAACACAGTATCATAGCAGGAGAAACACTGGCATATCTGAGTAGGGCAGAGGCCATACCTTCTAACTGTGACAACTTTCCAGGGATGTCCCTGATTGTGAAACATATTTTAGCTGTGTCCCTCCGAATCCCTCAGAAATGTACTGATGTCAGTCACAAAGGTGGGCTATTACACAATGAATACTGACAATAATAACAGTAGACACCACTTGTACTTCATGAAAGCAGTACTAATCCATATGCACTGCTTCACTGAAGTCTACACCTACTGTCCCTATTATGTGTAAGGTGTACCTCACTTTCAACTACCTATCCCTGACTCCATGCAAATATGTATCTGAGTGTTCCATAGGCCTGGTGGAGGCACAAACACACAGGCATATAAGCTATACTGCTGTTACACACTCTGCAAATAGCTTTGGTAGGACCTCTACAAGCATACCCTTATGTAGGAGTACAACACAGAAATACCAAAGGATGTAGCCATGTACTGGTAGCAACTGACTGTAACAATGTCATTGTACCAGTCCTGAAAACACCTGTGAGTTGCACAGACAAAGAATGACAGTGTAACTTCTGGCTACCATCTGTATAGGTCCACAGTTGGGAACTATGCAGACAGACCACCTGTCTTGATAAACTGACAGGTACACACCAATCCTGTAAATCCAGTAAGATAATATTCACACATTAATACATAATGCTCTCTGTATGTAAGCATCCCCCCCCACAATTAAAAGATACTTGTGTGTTTAGGGTCTACCAAGTGTGTAGGTAGGCATACTCAGTACTGGAATTGTCCAGTTGTCCTGCGAACCCTGTGCTAATGTCAACAATAAAAAACACAAACCCTGCAGATGTGAGTACTTTAATATTCACAGTATAACAGTTCACAAACATGTGCTAAAATAATAAGTCTCAAGAACTACATTTATATGGCAGTTAATTATATGAGTAGAAAAGAAACTACATAGTCACATTAATGTTGTGTAAGCATTTGTAGTTGTGAGTAAAACTCTACACTGATAGCTCAGTACTGGAAGTGGCAACAGTCAGGTCTGAGTACAACATGAACATCACTGTCTACACCTCTAGCTTCATTTATAAGACGTATACCAACCTTTTAACTTACAGAATGTGTCCACAGCAAACAAGCATGGGCCCCACTCTGGAAATCTGAAAGGGCTATGCCTACATACCTTAGCAATTTATAGTATTGAGTTGCTATGACAGTGAGTATTGCAATTACCACACAGCAGGCTGTATGCATTTACCAAATGCTGGGCAACAATTGGTGCAGAGGGCATCACATGCACATGCACAGATACCTATAAAAGCAGATTGTACTTGCTATCCCCACATGCAATCATTACATTGCACGTGTAAGCAACTGTACAGCTCCTGTAGAGTACTGTCAAACAGTAGCAAGTAAGAAAATAATTTAAAATTAGGTAACAAATATACATACCTAATTAAAAACTAAAGATATTAATTAAGAAAAAAAATTAATAACCACAAACCAAACTTAAGTAAGTATCTTTACTTAATAAAAAAAAAACTGTCAAAGCATACACAGACGGACCTGAAAGGGACATACAGGTATGTAACAGTTTGTAGTTACCGGAAAGTAGTAGATGTTTATGAACTGTACTGTACATCCTTTGAAACATGCATATGTGGCAGCAGTAGGTATGTATGCACTGATGCCATGCATAACAACTACCATGGAGAAATTGGTGTGTAGCTGTGTGCAGTGGGACATAACTGTGACATATGTAGCTCAGCATTATATGTCAAACACCTGAACATGTTATCTATGGTCTGTACAGTACTGCGTTTAATGGAAGTTTGGGGGAGTAGTGCAAACACCTATATAAACTTGGATGTCACAGAGTAAGACATGCATGATAGTCACATAATGTGTAGCTTAGCATTGGCAACTGTTGTAGCAGGCTAATATAGTAATGTATCATTTGCAGCTATATATACTCTTGTACTATTACTATATGCACACATGTGACAACTGTCCATGTTGTAGCAAGGCCCAACAGGTCATCCGTGAGGTGTACGGACTTACAACAGTGTGGACCCTGTGTCTGTATGGCACACACATATGGTGAGATACATATGTGTCTGATATATTAGCATCTGAACATGTGCATAGAGCAAGGGACATACTGCAACTGTTTGTGAAGGGCGGACATTGATATGTTGGTGCAGGTTGTTATGTGCAAAATAATATGTAGGTTGTAATGTGTGTCAAACAAGACAACATACAGTGCTGGCATATGACATGTGTTGTTCAAACACCGTGGGTATGATTTGTGGGGTACTGCTAAAGATACATGGGCTGAGAATACCTTCCATGCATTCTGCACAAGACTGTGCAATATCATTACATAACTGTATCCCTCTCAACCTTTGCATAATTGATATTCCCACCATGAAAGGTGGACTGCATACGTGCCAATATGCATATCTATGTGTAAACCACTGGATGTTCATATGTATGCTCAAGCTCAATGTTGTGCATGTATTGCCATCCCTGTTGTTAAAAGCCCTTTACCCATGAACTACCACGTAGGTGGTAGTCTACTCAACACCGAAGGTGTGATAAGAGACTCTGGGACACAGGTGGACAGTAATGTCCCTTATGATAATCACAGTGCCACACTAGTCATGTAAACTGAGTACAGTCCACATGTCATCAGTTCAGGTGTGTCATCCATGGAAACAGAGGTTGGTGTTCCACTCTACTCATCAGTCATAACACCCATCATAGAGTACAATGGCCCTGTTGGTATGTACCTCAGAAGACATCCACAGCAACTGTAGACGCCAGACACATACCTCACAAAGAATATTACCGGACTCAAACAGATGCCCTATGCTGACTGTCTTACAAAACCACAGCTACACTGTGTTGCATACTGCCTACCCAGAGGCTACCTCTGCCTAACATACAAAGGTAGGCCAAACCCACAGATGTTGAACATGCTCCATGTAAACAGATGAAACTCCATACAAGCTACACACTGTACTGATCTAAACCTTGTAACGTCAAAAAGGAGAACATGCTTGAGTGGCACATTGTCATCTCAGACACATACCATACTCTGGAACTAGCTACCTATCAACAGCAAATGAAGGTCCTCATTAGCAGGTGCCATGAATAATAATGATGATTGGATGTGAGATAGGAAACACAACCCGGTAATCACCTCTGTGGCTCTGCATGACAGGGGCACATGAACCTACATTACATGGTTGTTGAAGGGCAGGGTACCATATGGCTAGGCTTCCATAGGCCCTACGGATAATAGCCTATTAGCTACCTAGGACCTGATACACACATGCATGTACCTGTTGCATCACATGCTATGTGAGGTTGACTGTGTGTGATGGAGAATGTGTAGGCGAATGTGTCAAAGATGTGTATATGTGGGATAGCCTAGTGGGAAACTGTGTATACCATGGTATGTAGTGTTGTAGCTCTAATCCCATCAAAAGGTACATATGCTATTGCTAGGCAGGAAAAGCAGTATGGCATACGGTGTGACATAGTCCCATGGTGTCGACTGGAGTGTGCCATTATAGGCTAAAGCAGTACATGTATGCTTATTAATTGTTAACACTAGTGAATACAAATCAAGTATGAACTGTAGTACTACCTGACACTGTAGGCCTCAACAGCACAGTATGGTTTATATCCACATAGCTTGGTAACACTGTTTCATTTGTTACCTGTAGTCCTCACACATTACATACCTCAGGCATGAGGTTTTGTAGGTGCTGACACACAGTACTGTATGGTACACAGGTAAATCTAATCTCTCTTGCCATACCTTTGTGTCTTGTAGGTATGTCTGATGTGTGTGTGGGTATGCCTGTAACATGGCATCGGTGGTATGTGTGTCACAGGATATAAGTGTGTATCTAGCAACATGTATAGTGTAGTACAGCAGTATGCCACCTATAGTGATGAATGTGCACATATGTTACTGAGGGATTTGCTATCAACAAGTAGTGTGGTGTACTGGTAGTACTGTAACCGTACTGTACATTCATTTCAATGGATGACAAATGTCTGTATGCATTAGCTTCATATACACCTCCTTTGACTAGGTGGTGCATTGTGTCACATACAGTGTGTCATGTACTGTTGTATAGTCTTACATACTGGTTCCACTCTGTTGCTGTGCAGAACATGGTTTGGTATATAGTATGTGCCAGGCACTGACAGGCAGTTGTGGGCTGAGCAGTCATATGTGTTATTAAAAGTGTGTATCTACTGACAGCCAATAGGTTGCTATATATGGTATTACACTGATGTCTGTACATTAGAATGTTAAGTGTGCCACATGACTTGCTCACAATTACTAGTTTATTGTCTTCCAGGGAAATGTCTCACAACAGGAAACTCGTGTATTCCCCTGAGGAGGAGGATGTCATTGCAGACACCCTCATACACCATTACAACCTGCTGTTCTCCAGAACCTGCCAGGACCAGCATGGGCGCACTGCACTGTGACAGGATGTTGTCAATCGGGTGAATGATGTAGGCATGCATAACCGTACTTATGAGCAGGTACGCCATCACTGCAGTGATTTAATCAGACATGTCCGGCAGCATGCCTCTGATGTCCACAGACAACAGCTTGCCACAGGTGGTGGTGCTGCAACACATCCCCCCCTCACCAGAGTAGAAGAGCTGCTCCTCAGAGTGGTGGCTCCTGGCCAAACAGTACAACACACCTGTGTCATCATGGAGGCCGGAGTCACCCAGCACGGCGATACAGAGCATGAAGGTAACATGGCATATCTGTAGACCACTGTTATCTCAAGTGTTATAACATGCATTTATCAAATGTGTACTGTGTATGCAGAAGATGTGGAGCCTGGTGTCATGCAATACTGATAATTTGGGACATTATCTGTATGCCTGTGACTGTCACCTCATGTACTACTGTAAAATTGCAAACTCACAGCAGCAATGCCATAGTTGTTGACACTGACAAACTGTCTCATACCCTTGCCGGTCCCTCTGGTGTGATAGCAAGACAGCAGACCCATGCTGGTGAGTGGTCTACAGTTAATATAGCATATAACATGTGCATGTCATAGGAGAGTTGTAGGCCATATACACATGTTAAACACCTACACATAGTGCATGCTCTGCATGTTCTTTGTGGGACTATGCACATCCCAGTAACATGAGTAGCTGTCTCAAACACATGCAATACACAGAGCATCCCAACCAATTGGGGTACACTGTAGTGGACATTGTATAGGCAGAGTCAATACACATGCACACAACATACACCACTTTGTCATATGCAGTATATGTTAATATGATACACATGGCGTATGTAGACACCTGCTGTAAGGTCACACTCCAGTATCCCAAATGTCATCAACACATCACAAATACTATACCTGAGGGGTAGAGGGCTATCATGGGGCAGTGTGACATGCGTCAACACACAACACAGTCATGTTAGGCAATGCTCCCTATTGAACACCTGACATGCCCATGTAACAACTGGCTGTGAAATGGTTAATGTAGCCTAAGTGGTGCAGGTCAGGTACAGCAAGATAGTTGCCAGTATGACATACATTAGTGGCCTTGAGTGACCACATGATGCTGCCTGATGATGACTCATGGTACTACACTACATCCAGTTACAGTACCTACAGTACTACACATAGCATTCATTGTTATACACCTGACAGTTGTGTGCATCCGGCCATGGTATGTATACCTATGAGTGATGGTGCACACTACATTGGAAAGCGTTTCAGACTTGCACTGCAATGTTGTGCCCATGTACACATTGTGTTCCAGGGTGAGGCCAATCATTGAACAACACACATGCATCAACGACATGTATACTATTATCAACAAGGACTCTCTACACTCGCACTGCATGCTGTAGAGCAACACACATCCTGCATGCTGACACATGTGATAGGATTCTTTGGCTTGTGATACTGTACTTCACTATCAACCACTAATGAATATGTTCCATATTGCTGTTGGGGTGTGTGTGTGTCAACTTGACTGAGTAGTGTATTTGTGTGCATGTGTTCATGTGTGCATGTGTGCATGTGTGCATGTTATCATGTGTTCATGTGTGCATGTGTTCATGTGTTCATGTGTGCATGTGTTCATGTGTGCATGTGTGCATGTGTGTGAACATCCTGTACAGATGGCAAAGTGTGCTTCCTGTCTCCCTCTCACAGGTGCTGAGGTATTGTTGGATGGGTGCAGCAGGGAACCTGAGGTCACTGCCACAAATAGTGAACATGATGAGACATGTGTTGTGGCACAGGCAGGTTTGACAGGGTCTGTCATTGGTCCGCCAATCGACAGTACACAGCTTTCCACACCATCTATGTGCACATACATACTGCCAATACATCCCTCAACACCAGTGTCCTTAGGTGAGGAACAGCATATGGTAGGCATTGACCAGGACAGTGTGGTATCTATGGCACATGCAACCCCACACAGCAGCCATGCCCAGACACCTGGAATGGTACCACATAGGCATATGTCCAGGGGTTCTCGTGGGAGCACTGCTGGTCATAATGCCCCTGGCAGACGTGCCCACACAGGTCTCACAACCTCAGGTATGTTCTGGGCTATGATGCAAGCACAGGCACGTATGGAACGGTACACCAGGCAGGGACTAAGGGCGCAGAGGGTTCATAACACCGCTATCAATGACAGTATCCGTGACCTTGCCAGTGCCATCTGTAATTACACCAATGTCATTGATAGACATTGGGGGGAGACAGTAGATGTCCTCCGCAATGTAATGTCCTTGTGCCAGGACAGTGCAGGACGGCTGGGAAGTCGACGTGGATGTATGCCAGCAACATCATCAGCTGGCAGTCATCGAGGATGACACACAAGTGCCAGCCGCTCCCGTAGTGGCAGTACCAGCCCCAGCAATGTTGTGGCTGGCTTGTCGGTAGACCATCCAAGATGACCACATGCACGTGGCTCTGGCCAGTCCCAGCAGGGACATGGGTCCAGTCAACATCCCTCTGCCTCTGATGATAGTACTCAGTCTGGCTTAGTACCCGATACTGTCCGTGTCACCCCTGCCAGGCACAGGTACTGTGTCCGTGGCCGGAAACAGTGATCTGTACAGCCTGGCAGGTGCAGTCTGTGGCTGTCCCACAACCTCCCGTATTTGGCAGCCACAAGGGGGTACTGTGTGCATGCAGACACACACACATAATACCAACACCTAGGGCTAACACATACACACACACATTACATCAACACTGACCCATACTGTACTGTTGTCCCTCACACACACACACACATACATGTCAATTGGATGGGTCATTGTCGGGCTCTGGAAAACCAATAACACACCCTGTGCATATTATGAAACTGTGCCACCTCCTGTCATCTGTTACATTGATGCAGGAACAGGATAACATGGTGCTGATGCACAGGGTGACCTAATAGCAGTGTAGCAATGTTAGCATGTTGTCAACAGTAAAGTGTAATGTTATCCTTGTAGGTATATCTGAGCAGGCATGATGCATCAAAGCTATGATTATCAATGTAGTATTGTTTACACCAGTGTTAATTCAAAACATGGATTGTCCACCCATATGCCACTTGACTGATGTGTGTGGTACTGGCAGCATGTGTCAGTGAGTGACCGTTACATGTGTGATGTGTACAGTACAGATTTAAAGGTGTACATTTGTGAACATGGTGGAGGTGCACTGTCTGCATGTACGTGCATGGTGGGCACATGGGAAGGGTGACATGCCCTGTATTACACAGTGTTAACACTTCATATTTCCTATTGGTGTCCAGTATGCATTTTACTACACATATGTCACAACTTGGGTACTCATGTGTGTATGACATGGTATGACAGTATGCTGTGTGTGTTACTGTTAATATCGGTCATTGGTTTGCATTCTGGTAGTGTACATAACCTCAACAGCCTGATGTTAACCAATTATTAGAAGATGTCTTGACAACTGACACACAGCTGTAGGATACACAGTAGCATTTGAATCATACTGGTACTGTACTATACCAGTTACCAGTGGTATTGACCACCACACATTCCAGTTACCACTCCTGTTTGGCAGGTGGCCATCCTAGGTACAAGCAGGCACACTAGGGATATGTCCGTCCACATCTGGTAATGCATACAGTGACCTACAATGCATTCTCCGGATTACACACTTATCCTCCACAAGGGTATCAAACAGACAGATACCTGTTGACAAACCCATGCTGTGAAGGTATGAGCCAACTATAACATAGTCATCCACATTTACTACACATAGTATCCTGACAGTAACACATTGGTAGTAGCCCACAACATGTAGCAGGGGTACCGGTGTGTACATACAGCCACATGTGATGTCATCTGTCCTTTGATATTCACATTCCCAAAGGTATGCTGATGTCCCTCAGTGTATCACATAGACAATAAGGGGTCTGTATGCATATCCAAGGAGTTGTTGTGCACCTATAATGAATGCCCATTATTGACAGACTGTGTTGTGTTTGAACATGTCTGAAATATGCCCCAGGCATAAACCCTCGCTCACACTATTCCATAGCAACTGTCATGTGTGTGTGTGACACAGATGACCTAGGGCACAGATAACTACAGTGGCTGGACTTGTCACATACATACATATGTGACCTATGGTCCGAGAAGCAGCAGACACAACTGTCAATGGTAACAGATGTAGTCGTGTTGAAAGCAGGCTTCACACCTATGAAGTGATTGAGGTCACATGTACATATATGTCTTGGCCACACAGTTACCAATTGAGGTCACATGTACATATGTGTATTTGCCACACAGATACCTGAAGTGTGCAATGCACATACTGTTATTTTACTGATATGTCATACAGTAGTAAAAGCAAAACCCACAACACATTGATCAACAGTGTTACACACACACTCAGCAATTGCAAGAATCAAACCCCTACCTAACTATGTTATGATACTAGAAAGATATGCATTACGACGACATGCTATATGCTTTAGTGGGAGTTTTTGTTTCCACTGCTGTATTTGTGGGATACTGACATCATCAAACCGGCCAAAGAGGAATTTACCTCTTTTAATGGGTTTTCACAGTCTACAAAAAGGCCACTCCTCTCATAGGAAATAGCACACACACACACACCCAAACATGCAGCATTCAAACCCCTACCTAACAATGTTATAATACTAGAAAGATACACATTAACACGACGTGCTATATGCTTTATTGGGAGCTTTTATTTCCACTGCTGTATTTGTGGGATACTGACATCATCAGACTTGAGCACGGAATTCACCTCTTTTAATGTGTTTTCACAGTCTCCAAAAAGGCCACTCCTCTCAAAGGAAATCACACACAAACAATTGGCAGGATTCAAATCCCTACCTAACTATGTTATGACACAAGGGAGATATGCATTTATACGATATGCTATATGCTTTACTAGGAGTTTTTATTTCCACTGCTTTATTTGTGGGATACTGACATTATCAGACTTGGCAAAGAGGAATTCACCTCTTGTAATGTGTTTTCACAGTCTCCAAAAAAAGCCACTCCTCTCAAAGGAAGACACACACACACACTCAGCATTTGCAAGATTCAAACCCCTACTTAGCTATGTTTTGCTACCAGAGAGACATGCACTAACACGACATGCTAATTGCTTTACTGGGAGCTTTTGTTTCCACTGCTGTATTTGTGGGATACTGACATCTTCAGACTTGGCAAAGCGAAATTCACCTCTTGTAATGTGTTTTCACAATCTCCAAAAATGCCACTCCTCTGAAAGCAAATCACACACACAAACTCAGCATTTGCAGGATTCAAACCCCTGTTTAACTATGTTATGACACTAGGGAAACACGCATCAACACGGCATGCTATATGCTTTAGTGGGAGTTTGCATTTCCACTGCTGTATTTGTGGGATACTGACATCATCAGACTTGGCAAAGTGGAATTCACCTCTTTTAATGTGTTTTCACAGTCTCCAAAAAGGCCACTCCTCTCAAAGGGAATCACACACAGACACACACACACACACACACTAAGCAATTGCAGGATTCAAACCCCTACCTAATTATGTTAGGATACTAGAGAGATATGTATTAACACGACACGCTTTATGTTTTACTTGGAGTTTTCATTTCCACTGCTGTATTTGTGGGATACTGACATCATCAGACTTGGCAAAGTGGAATTCACCTCTTTTAATGTGTTTTCACAGTCTCCAAAAAGGCTACTCCTCTCAAAGGGAATCATACACACACACACCCAGCAATTGCAGGATTTAAACCCCTATCTACGTATGTTATGATACTAGAGAGATACGCATTAACACAACGTGCTATATACTTTACTGGGTAGCTTCTATTCTCCTGCTATATTTGTAGGATGCTGACATCATCAAACTGGACATGGCAATGTGTGTGTGCACTTTGTTTTATGCAATCCCAGGAATGAACCATGTGGGTCAGCAGGTGTGAACAGCTTGAACAGAACTCCACAATTCTTAGCTTGTGTGATCTATCTGTGGACAAATTGCCATTCCTTCATATGACAATGCATATTTATGCATAGATTGCTGGTTTTGTGGATACGACATGTGTCTGGGATGTTGATAAAGGGCTATTCAAAGTCTATGTGGGACGTGTGTAGCTCCTTTCAGTGATGTATGTCCTGGGTGGCTGCCTTGAAAACAGTATAACAGGTTTGGGAAACATGATCTGCCCATTAACATACCACAGTTGGTTGGGTTGTGTGTTTGTCGGATTCCAATTGCTCTGTTTCTGACTGCAATCATTATGGACTCCATGGCCTAGCATTTCAGACTTCATAGGCTTATAGGACTATAGTTCCCATGGTCTGTTGTGCACCAACACTTGTGGGGTGTGCCATATGTTGCTGTAACACATTCAACAGTGTAAGATCCTGTAGAGAGGGTGAGGATGAACAGACTGTTCAGGTGCAGGGTCTGTTTGTTCTGTAGTTCACTTATGAAACATATGGGGAAACAATGTTATCCAAGTGATGCCATTCATTCGGCTTTGGGAGGAGCTGTTTACCCATTCTACATGTGATATCTCCTGGTATGATGATAGGGCCTTTTGTCAGTGGGAGGTGGGTATGTATGTATGGGCCTGTCTGACAGGATGTTGGCATTGTCAGTCAGGTACAGTTGACCCTGACTCAGGACATATATGAGTGTACATTGCTATTTCTGACATTGCTGAAGGAGGTGTCATGGTTCTGTCTGTACTCCTTTGCAGATAATCTTTCCAAAACACAGACAAACCTGACCACTAAACCCCTGTTATACTCTTTTACACACTTAACACACTACTGATCCTTTGTGATCAGTCAACAGAGTATGCCATCATTATATCCTGGCATGTCCACAGGTCGGTTTCGTGTGTACTCTCCAGTCCAGCTGGTGCATATTGGAATTTTGACGCAATGTTACAACTGCCTTATGTACACAGACAACCCTGTCCTCCTCCCAACAAAATCAGATATATGTGAGAGATGCAATTGTATAGACAAACAGGAGGCTGAGCTCTCTCAACCCGTGACTGGCACAGTCTGTCAGGTGGTGAAGGTAACCACACACACCACAAATCCAGTCTCACATAGACCTATAGCGACAGGAAACAAAATACATTACCACACAAAAACATACTCGGAGGCTCTAAATATACTCTGCCTAAGCAGCAGAGACATCCAAAGCAGACACCCAAACAACTGATAACCCACAACTATACCCACATATCACATAGTTCACAAAGTCAGTGTGCCACACAGTCACTGCCCTTAGGGCTAAACAACACACCTAATACACTTGTAATAGGTGACTCTTATTGTCAGACACACTGACGTCCCACTCAGCAGGCTGAACAAGGGGAAGGTCACTTTGAGCTGTCTGTCAGGTGCCAGGATCTGCCATATAACACATGCACTCAGGTCACTCCAAAGCAAGTACAAATATGGCTCCATCATTGTCCATGCTGGTGTGTAAACCCTCAGACATTCCTCCCTGGACTACATGACAAGAGACATAGAGGAGCTCTCTGATCATGCAGCTCAGGCCAGTATGACCCTGACCTTGTGTAGCATCTTACCCTCACCAAGAATGATGTCACAGTCTACAGACAAACTGATCACTTGTAACAGTTGGCTAACATATTTGTGTCATTCAAAGGGGATCCAGTGTCTGTCAGCCTGGGATGACATGCACGACATGCCACGTAGCTTTGCTATGGATGGCATGCACCTGTCACCCCTAGGATTTCAAATACTGGCTAAGGCTCTTGCCACTACCATAGTGGCTGTTTTAAGCGAGGCTCAGAAGACTAACCCACCTCCATAGACGTTACAAGGTAAAAGAAACTAAGGGTAATGCTGCTCAACAACAGATGTCTAACCCTCAGAATGCACGCACTCAGGACTCTCCTCAGTATGGAGACTGTCGATATCTGTGCAGTAACAGACACCTGGTTCAGGATCCCAAAAGCACACCAGCACTACCAGGTTTTACTTCATACCATGCTTTTCGCACACAAAACTCAGACCGGCCAACAAAAATAGGGGGAGTATCCATATACCTCACACATACACACACCTCCAGATTAGTAGCACTGCACAAAGCATTGGAGACCATACATGTGCAACTAACAGTGGCCCAAACTGCATTTCAAGTTTGTAGACTGCTACAGACCACACTCCCGAACTTAGGAACAACACTCGGTGTTCCTGGGAACACTGGAGAATATGAAGGTCTCTCCAAACACCATTATATTGGGTGACTTCAAATACACAAACATTGACTGGGAATACTACTCAAGCACCAACACCCTCGCACAACAGTTGTTAGGATTTATAGACTCAAATGCTATGGCACAACTGGTCACCACAACCACAAGAGGGTAAAACATGTGGGACATGATCATCACCAACCCCTCATTGGTAAGGTCAGACCATACATTTATCTCACTGGACATACATATCCCAACCACTCCCCCATCCTAGGTGATCTCAGTGAAGAACTTCTCATAAGCAAATGTCACACTTCTACAAACCGAGGTGGTATCCGTCAAAGAACCTGGGACAGTGGTAATTACGGCTCAGACCACTGAATCCTTTACAAACGCATTCTATGGACACCTACTGGAATGCATGGATCATGCTATCCCAGATAACAGCAAGACTCACTCCTCAAAATGCAGGGGACCTGTCTGGTGGACCACGGCCATTAATACGCTATACAGCGACAGGAGGAGGCTACTACATGATAGAGCACAATCCCAAAAAGGGAAGGCATCTCTGATCAGTACTAGCAAAAAGCTACGATCACTTGTTAATTCATCTAAGGGCCGCTTCTAATGGACACTTGCAACAAACACTAATGACAATCACAAGGCCTTCTTTAGTTATGTCAGGAACCTGGGTGGGAACTCCCAGATATGCTGTGAGTTACTGCATAATGAAAAAACATAAACTGAACCCACTGACATTGCCAACATCCTGGCAAACAGGTTCAGTGAAAATGTATCCCCCCCATCCCCCCTAAAGTACAAATGTCCATTCCAACAGAGTGTAGCCTCCCTGACATCACAGATGAACAGGTGAGTGCTGCCCTCTCCATAGCAGACAACACAGCATCAAAGGGACCAGACGGTGTCCCGGCCTGCATCTTACACGAGCTTCATGACGAACTTAACACTCACATTAAGTCAATGTTCAATACCAGAGTTACTACAGGATATGTACCCAAGGAATGGCATACAGCAACAGTGTTCCCACTCTACAGAGGTGGTGCCACAAGGGAACCTGGACAATATCGCACTATGAGCCTAACTAGCTTGGTCTGCAAAGCTATGGAGCGTATCGTCAATGAAGCCAAACATATAGACATCGGGAACCTACAGACACTGGATCCTACACAATTCGGCTTTGTTGTGGGCGGATCTTGCCTCTTGAACCTGTTCTACGTCTTGAAACAGTTACCAGGTCCATAGACATAGAGAAGGTTGTCCACACAGCCTACCTGGAGCTTGCAAAACAGTTCAACACAATACCCCACTGAGGCATTATACATAAGCTCACCGGCTTCGATATCGACACATATGTCACAAGATGGATTGCTAACTGGATCATGGATAGCACCCACATGGTCAGTATTGCAGGTGCCATGTTTGACTATACACCAGTTACACGTGGCATCCCACAAGGCTCAGTCCTGGGACCTCTCTTGTTCAGTATAAATTTCTCAGATGTACAGGCTAACACAGGAGGAATATGGCTGACCATGTTCACAGATGACTGCAAACTGTGTGCCATAATCAACTCTCCAGCTGGTACAAGCATCCTCAAAAAGGGTCTCACAGAGATGGATAACTGGTGCCAGAGCCATGGCCTACAGCTTCTTGCCATTAGATGCATAGTCATCCCCTTTGGTAATAACAACGTGCCCACACATTACCACATAGGTAATTATACATCACGTATGGTGGGTGTTATTAGGGATTTGGGGACATGAGTAGTTAGTGCTCTCGCCTTTGACAATCACGTTGCCAATGCTGTTAGACAGACCTTCTATATAGCCCACCTTATCCCATAAGGTTTCACATCTAGATCAAGTGGGGTCATTGTGCCCCTATACTCATCAGGCCCATGCTTGGATACAATGCCCCATTTCGGATGTACCTTACCCCACACCTGCAGCAACTGTAATGTCCACAAAAGTACCTAACCAAGTAGATCTAGGGACTCACACAGATGAACTGCGCTGTTTGGCTATGATAACCCCAGCTCTACGCAGTCGCTTACTGCCTACTCGGATGTGATCTGTGCCTGTTGTTTAAAGACATGTCCATCACAGAATTAATGGACAGGCTCCACCTTAGGATATTCAAGTCCCTTACAGCTACACGCTCCAGGGACAGAAACATCAGCACTGATATTAATAGGACATGCTGGAGGGGCAGATTCCCATCCCAGAGGCTCCACTCACTCTGGAATGAGATCACAGTCCCACATACGCAGAGACCCCCACTGACCACCTACAGGAGACATCTTGACAAGTGGATGGGTGACCGTATGTTTAGCCCTGGGATATGTTCTGGGTCCCTGCTAGACAGAGGCACAATAAACTAAACATAAGTGGGCTATCTTGTGTGACCTACTATTCACAGGCACAGTCTACTAATCTAACAGGGTTGCAAAAGCCAAACACACTCTGGCTAGGCTTATACATGCCCTAGGGCAGATAGCCTAGTATCAACCTCTGAACCTATGATAATGTTCGGGATGCACATTGTTCATTGGTGATACTGATTGCAGGTTTTGTTTCTTCTGTGATTTCCCACTTTCTATGAACAACCTAAGTATCTGCGGAACATATTTGATTATGACAGGGTTCCACTATATTATATATGTATCTGTTGTCATATAACTGTGTGCGTAAGGCAGACTGGTGAATAGTGAGAGGTTCCTGGGTTAACACATGCAACTGCCGGTTATGTGTGGCCCACTGCTGTACTCAGACATGGCCTAAGTGTGTGAGCATGCCCAGTTTGGCCTTTTGGTGTTTTGTTGACTGACATTTGTCTCATTTATTCAAGTGTGTGAGCATGCCCAGTGTGACCTTGCAGTATGTTGCTGTCTGACGTCCACTACATTTGTTGATGTGTGTGAACATTACCAATATTAACATTTATACTATATGTGTGTTGAAAATCAGGTTCTGTTCTTACTACAGGGCTCACCTTTGTGTCTTAACTCGACAGGGATTATGCTGTGCCTGCAAAGTTTCCATGAGATACTTTGCATAGACTTATCAACATTGCTTCATACAAACTGACCACTGACATGCTGTCATGGTTGAGTGGTTCAGTACTATGACTATAGTGCACAGTATCCTGGGTTCGAAGACTGCCACTGCTTCATATTTTCATACTGGGCAGAACAGACTGCTTCAGGAACAGTGAAGCAAATATGACCATGTTTACCTGCTTTTGTTGAACTATGCCCAACTTTGACCAAACTTGCACAACATTGCTCAATGTTAACCAACATTGCTGAACGGTGCCCAATATTGTTCAACATTGCCTGAAGTTGTGCTACTTAGTGTGTGCAATTTTGTTTACATATACGAAATAGTGGTAAGAGCTGTTTAGCACTGCTTTATATTGCTTAACACATGGCAATCATGCCTCAGGTGGTGCTGCAGGGCTGCCTATGTTGTATGCACATATTACACTCCCTATACATGTTTGTTAATAGGTAGCGTCAAGTTAGCATCCCTTTTACTATATGTGTGAGTCGGAGAGGGGTATCATTTCCAGGGTTCCTACTGAGCCAGTGTATATGCTATGTGTTGCCTCTTTGCCAAGGCCAAGGCATACTGGGCACACCTCCTTCTGCCTACTGGGGCAGGCTCAGGTTGTTCCTCCTCTGAGTCACGCTCTGCCTGTGATGGCCTTGGCAATGGTAGGGGGCTGTTTGGCCTGGCGCTACACTGCTCCTGCTGCAGCTGTTTTCGCAGGATCATTTTATGTAGCATAGCACATACCATGACTATTTGGGTACATGTAGTTGGTGAGTACTGCAAGGCTCCACCAGATGTGTCCAGGCACCGGAACCATGACTTGAGCAGCCCAAACACATGCTCGATTACATTTTGTGTTTGTGCGTGTGCCTCATTATGGAGTTCCTGTTCAGGTGCGGGTGCATTTCTGATGGGTGTCATCAGCCACGTCTCAAGTGCATATCCAGCATCCCCCACTAGGTGACCATGAGGGATGTCCTCACTGGCAAATGTCTGGTACAGCTGTGTCAGTTGACAGATATGCGAGTCATGGTAGCTTCCAGGGCAGCCAGCACACACATTCAGTATTATGCCCTGGGCATCACACATGACATGACAGTTGATGGAGGGGAAACCCTTGCAGTTATAGTAGACCCTACCCCGCTCACCAGGTGGTGCTTTGATGGATATGTGCATGCAGTCTATTGCACCCACTACCTCAGAGTATTCTGCTATTTGCTGGAAGAGATGCATATTGCTGGCCAATACCTCACAGGAATTGGGGACATGGCATTCAAGAACTGGTGCAGTACCCTGGATGCTGATGCCTGTGAAATCCCCATCATATCACCAGTTGGTCTCTGGAAGGTACCTGTTGCTAGTATTCTTAGGCCAACACATACCTTGGTTTACACTGGGACGGGTTCCACTCTGTTGGTTCTGTGTGTGAGGCATGGCCTGCACAACTCAACAATTTGCTGCATGAGGTCTCTGTCCACTCTATAGCGCTCTACTATCTCCAGCTCCTGTAGCCCCTGGTAGGTTACCCTGGGCCTGTACACTCTTCTCCGTCTCCTCACTGTGGGTTGCTCAGCAGCATTCGCATTGTCACCACCCTCAGCATGTTGCATATGTCGCCTTATAACAGCAATGGCAGCCACTAACATTTCTTTGTCTCAGTAAAGCTTTTTCAGTTTTCACTTCTATTAGCTTACTGCAGTGTTGCAGTGTCTCTGAGAAAAACATATTGGAAAGTTGTTGCTGAGTTTTAAGTGCTGGGCTGAGCTGGGCTAGTGTACTGGCTGTGTAATTGCCTGATTCTGATTGTTTTCACCTGCTAGCTCTGCTAGTCCTCTCTGGTTAACTTCCTACTATTTGTTGTGCTTCCTTTTCCCTTTCTGTTTCCTCAGGGGGGCAACACCGCGCACACAAGCGCAAACATGTGCACACCAGCTCACACGCGCGCACACATGCTTACACAGAATAAATCTTGCTTATTCTTGCTAAGACGTGCGCACACAGGCGCAAACGCGCTTACAAGGGTTTCAACATCCTTACACTTGCTTACTCTGGCTTACACGCGTGCACACAGGCGCACACGCGTGCACATAGTCTTACTCGGTTTTACAGGTGCGAACACGTGCGCATACACATTGCAGGCACTTCTACAAGAAACTTTAGTGTTGTTCACGGCATACACCTTCAATTTCTTGCCTTTAGCTAGGGTACCTGTTGACACACCTCTTCCAGTGATGAGTAACTGACAGCAGACACATGCCACTCTACTCCAATGAACTTCTTTCAGACATACCCCCTCATGATGTCACCTATCTTCTACTCTGTTACTCCCCTTATCCTAGTCCTACACTCTACTGACTGTGCTCTTTTGCTATATAAACTTGGGATTCACTATCCTTACCCTCATTTGCATAGGATTGCCTACTAATGCTTGGTTACATCTCTTAGACTGAGCTTCCCCCCTTAGCAACCTCTACTCAGTAGCCATGTTGTTTTCAGACTGCCATTCCCTTGCATTGTATATTAGGGATTACTGTAAAATCCACATTTGTGGATTTTAATTATTGGTTTTCTGTTTTTTAGAGCACAGCGTGTTTGCGCGGTGCTGCGCTACGCTTAAACATCGGCGATAGGGATAAAAAAATATATATTTTATTTTAATTTCGCATCGGTGAACATTACCAATGGCCGTATTTTTGGCCATTGGCATGCTTCCTCGACTGGATGCATCATTTTTTTGGAGCTGTCACGGCTCCGTTTTGCTATTTGCAGAACCATACTCAGTTGTTAACGGAGTACATTTCTGCAAATAACACTACTCTTATTCGGACAGGTTAGGGTTTCCTGAATCACAAATTTACCTAATTTGCATAGCTTTCAGCAGCAAATTAGGTAATTTGCATAGCTTAGCCCTGTCCGTGTAAGAGGAGTTTTAGGAGCTCTCTTGCATGCTCCTGTCGGCTGTTCCTAAATCGCTCGGTAGACATGTTGGCTGCATGGAGTCTTACTCTACTCTTAGACTCCGTGCAAGCCTTCATGAATCCGGCCCTGGGTTTTGTATCAGTATGCATTTTCTTAAGGATATGAAGCCTAACACTCAATTGTCTGACATTATTTAGTGACTTCAGTCCTCAATAACTTGCCAGAAAACACAAATTTTATGAGGAACATCTCAAACATATGAGAACAAAATTTGGATAGTTGCATACATACATATACATACATACCAATATTTCAAGCAGAGGCGTAAATGCCCTTCTAACCGTCCAATATATAAAAACAGTTATTTCCATAATAACTGCACAGGGCATTCTTAAATATATTTAAACTAGTGCTTGCTTTAATGTAATTTGGTTGTCTGTTCCATGCATCAGCTTCTCTCTCAGAGAACCAGTTGTGCACTTCTCTTTCCTATAGAACCTTTTTATTTTAATTTCTCCAAATCTTTTGAGTTTCTAATACCATAACAGGAATGGACCTCATTCCTAAGTTAAAGTATGATTAAGGTTCATGAAATTAGTATTGTTTCAATCTTTGATGTCAGTCAGAAGTGCTCTTCACAGCACCCGCAATGTGCCCAGTAATGATTCTTTCTGCAATTCGTATGGAGTTACATGTGTTGGTAACATATCTAAATATGATTGCAGATTCATTTTATAAGACCCTTTGCTCCTACTACCATTGGAACTGTCTGGATATCTTTCTTCCACCTTGCTCTCATTTCTGCCTGCAAATCCTGATATTTTATGACTTTATGTCTCTCTGTACGCCAGACACTATAGTCACTGGGTATAGCGATTTCAATGATCAATGCTATGTTTGTCTTCTTTTCGTGGACCGCTATATCTGGAATCTTCTACTTAGGTTGTCTGATGCTTCTCTACTAATTTTTGATGACCCAAAACATTCCTAGAAGCAGTTGTCTCTAAATGTCCAATATACCTGAATAAGGTCTCTTTTTAAATATCTGTATGAAACACTGTACGAGTTCAGATATTTTAGCCTTTTATAATAACTTAAATTTTCCCACCCATACACTCATGGATGCCCTTGGTATATTTCTGCTGTACTCTTTCCAGTTTACACATGATTGTTTTCTTATAAGGTTTCCGTATTATTATTCCATACTCAAGTTTGGGTCTAATGTAACTAACAATGACTTCATCATTTCTGATTTACTATACTTTATAAATATTTTATGCAGCCTATAGTTCTACAGCTATCATTAAACAACTGGTCGATATGATTAAAAAAACTCAAAAGCTGGATCTATCCATATACCCAGGTCCTTAAATGAATCTACAGTTTCAATCACTGTGTGCCATATTAAATATTCAACTTTCAATTTATGCCTCTCAAGTCACATATGCTTTGTTTTTATCAGTATATTATTCTCTTGTGATCAAATGGTCAATTTAGTCAAGTTGTTTTGCAGACCTGCCCTGTATGTAATGCATGTAATCAGTTTACCTAGTTTCAAGTCAGCTGCCAAAAGACTATAGAACACCTCAGATGAAAATGACAGGTGAAAGATACAATCTAAACAAGAAAGGGGCCTGGGACAGAACTCTGTGGGACACCCTTGCCATGTCCTATTTGCATGTGGTTGTAATATATTGATCAGTGTTTTCTATATGACCCTATCAAATGCTGAAGTTAAATCTATATAAACTACATCACAGCATAACTTTTCATTCATAGCTGTTATTATATTGTTATAGAACATCATGCTACAGGTGGTAATAGATCTATTTTCAACATATGCATGTTGATATATGGTTTCAAGTCCCAACCTTTCCAATCCTGACAATAACTTATCCAACATGACCTTCTCCATTATTTGTCCTCAAAATGAAAGTAGTCTTAAGGGTCTTTATGACTCTGGGTTTGTCGTACTCCCCTTTCCCTAAAAGGCAGGTTTAATAAGTGCATGCCTCCAACCTTAAGGAATTGCCCTATATTTATATGACCTAGTAAATAATAGATATAGGGTCGGATTCACGATGGCTTGCACGGAGTCTATGAGTAGAGTAAGACTCCATGCAGCCATCATGTCCGACGAGCGATCCAGGTACAGCCTGTAGGGGCGTGTAAGAGAGCTCCTAAAATGTCTCCTACACAGACAGGGCTGGGATATGCAAATTACCTCACTTGCAGCCAAAAGGCATGCAAATGAGGTAAATTTGCAATCCAGGAAGCACAAACCTGTCCGAGTAGGAGACGTGTAAGCTGCAGAAATGTACTCAGTTGACAACTGAGTTCCGTTCTGCAAATAGCATAATGGAGCCTTGTCGGCTCCAAATAAAGGTTGCATATGGTTGAGGAAGCATGTCAATGGCCAAATATACGGCCACTGGAAAGTTTCCCAGATGCAAAATTAAAATAAAAATATTTTTTTTTTTCGGCGATTTCTGATGTTTAAGCATAGCACAGCGCCGCGCAAACGGGGTGCACTATAAAAATCATAAAATAAGACAATAAAAGCCACAAAAGTGGAATTTATGAAAATTGTTAAATGACAATGTAAGGGAATAGCAGGCTGAAGACAACATGGCCACCGAGTAGGGGTTGCTAAGGGGAGAAGCCCAGTCTAAGACATGTAACCAAGCATTAGTAGGCAATCCTATGTAAATGAGTGTTAGGATAGTGAATCGCACTTTTACATAGCAAATGAGCAGTCAGTGGAGTGTAGGAGTAGGATATGGGGAGGAACAGAGTAAGAGATAGGTGACATCACAAGGGGGATATGTATGAAAGTAGTGAAGCTCATTGGAGCACAGTGGCATGTGTTAGCTGTCAGTTAGACATCATGGAAAGAGGTGTGTCAACAGGTAGGCCAGGGAAAGCCAAGAAATGGAAGGTGTATACTGTGGATAACACCAAAGTTTCTTGCTGAGCGGGTATGCGTGTGTGTGCGCGCCTGTAAACTCCAGTAAGACAGAGTGCGCACGTGGAAGCATGAGTGCGCGCGTTTACGCTGGAGTAAGCATGTATAAGGCTGTTGGAAGACCTGTAAGCGTGTTTGCACTGGTGTGCATGCGTTTTAACCCAAATAAGCAAGTTTTAGTCCATCTAAGCATGTGTGCGCTCGTGTGAGCAAGTTTCCGCTTGTATGCGCGTTGCTCCCCTGAGGAAACAGAAAGGAAAAAGGAAGCACTAGAAATAGTAGGAAGCTACCAGGGAATACTAGTTGAGCTAGCAGGTGAAAACAATCAGAATCAGGCAATTACACAGGCAGAACACTAGCCCAGCCCAGCACTTAAAACTTTGCAAACAACAGTGCAGTTTGTTTCTCTCAAGAGACACTGCAACACTGGAGTAAGCTACTAGAAGTGAAAACTGAAAAAGCTACACTCAGACAAAAAATGCTAGGGGCTGCCATTGCTGTTATAAGGTGACATATGCAACATGCTGAGGGTGGTGACAATGCAAATGCTGTCGGACAACCCACAGTGAGGAGACAGAGAAGAGTGTACAGGCCCAGGGTCACCTACCAGGGGTTACATGAGCTGGAGATAGTGGAGCGCTATAGAGTGGACAGAGACCTCCTGCAGCAAATTGCTGAGCTGTGCAGGCCACGCCTCACACACAGAACAAACAGAGGGGAACCCATCCCAGTGGAAACCAAGGTATGTGTTGGCCTAAGAATAGTAGCAACAGGTATCTTTCAGAGACCAACTGGTGATATGATGGGGATATCACAGGGATCAGCATCCAGGGTACTGCACCAGTTCCTGGATGCCATGTCAGCACATGTCGGTGATCATGTATATTTCCCCAATTCCCGTGAGGTATTGGCCAGCAATATGCGTCTCTTCCAGCAAATAGCAGAATACCTTGAGGTAGTGGGTGCAATAGACTGCACGCATATACGCATCAAAGCACCAACCGGTGAGCGGGGTAGGGCCTACATTAACTGCAAGGGCTTCCCCTCCATCAACTGCCAGGTTGTGTGTGATGCCTAGGGCATAATAATGAATGTGTGTGCTGGCTGCCCTGGAAGCTACCATGATTCCCATATCTGGCATCTGACGCAGCTTTACCAGACATTTGCCAATGCGGACATCCCACATGGTCACTTAGTGGGGGATGCTGGCTATGCACTGGAACCATGGCTGATGACACCCATCAGAAACGCACACACACCTGAACAGGAATGCCATAATGAGGCACACGCACAAACACGAAATGTAATCGAGCGTGTGTTTGGGTTGCTCAAGTCACGGTTCCGGAGTGTGTATGCATGCAATTCTCTGTGAAAGGAATGGCCTTTTTGAAGACTGGGATAACACACTAAAAGATGTACATTCCTCTTTGGAAAGACTGATGGGGGGTGTGTATGTATGCAATTCCCTGTGAAAGGAATGGCCTTTTTGAAGACTGGGATAACACACTAAAAGATGCACATTCCTCTTTGGAAAGACTGATGATGTCAGCACCCTATAAATACAGCAGGAGAAGGGAAGTCATCTAGTAATGCGAATAGTGCGCTGTGCTACTGTGTCTTTCTCAAGTGTCATAACATAGTTAGGTAGGGGTTTGAATCCTGCAAATACTGTGTGTGTATGCAATTATCTGTGAAAGAAATGGCCTTTTTGAAGACTGGGATAACACACTAAAAGATGTACATTCCTCTTTGGAAAGACTGTTGATGTCAGCACCCTATAAATACAGCAGGAGAAGAGAAATTATCTAGTAATGCAAATAGCGTGCTGCGCTAATGCGTCTCTTTCAAGTGTCGTAACATACTTAGGTAAGGGTTTGAATCCTACAAATGCCATGTGTTGTGTGTTTTGCTTTTGTTATTGTATGACATATTATTATAACAGTAATTTCAATGCACACATCAGTTATGTGTGTGCCACATACAGATATGTACCTGTGACCTTTAATAGTTCCTATGTGTGAAGCCTGCCCCATATGAATACAGTTGTTACCTTTGCCAGCATGTGCCGCAGCTTACCAGACCTTAGGCCATACATGTATGTTGGTGACAATGCAGGCTACTGCAGTGATCTGTGTCCTAGGCCAACTATGTGACACACACCCATGAAAGCTTTGATAGATTAATGTGGGTTCATGTCTGGAGTATATGTCAGACATGTTAAAACACAGCAAAGTCTGTGAGTGATGGACACCCAGTGTAGGTGTATGGCAACTGTTGCCGATATGCATACAGACACCTTCTTGCTTAGGTGATACACAGAGGGACTGCAGAATACCTTTGGAAATGTGAATATCACAGAAAAAACAAGATAACACTTGTCCACATGTACACACCATTACCCGTTCTACATGATGGGTGCTTCCACCTACATGGTACTGTTGGAATACTATGTTAACTACATGCCGATGTCAATGCCACAGTTGCGTTACAGCAATACAGCATGGCTTGGAAAACAGGTATCTGTCCATATGATACCCTTGTGGTGGTTAGGTGTGTCATGTGTAGAATGCATTGTAGGCCACTGTATGTATTTGCAGTCGTGGATGGACATACCTGTAGTGTGTTGGCATGTACGTGAGACTGCTATATGCCAAAGAGTATTGTTCCCAGGGATATGTGGGGCTCAGTAAGAATGGCTACTGGTACAGTGTAGTACTGCAGGGATATCACTGACACCAGGTTCCTACATCTGTGTATCAGTTGAGGAGACACCATGTAATGACCAGTGAATGTCAGGCTATGTAAGCTGTGTATGCTACCAGAATGCAGACCATTGACATTTGGAAACCATATCACCCACAGCATACTGTCAAACCATGTCATGTTCCATGCTAACCATGTTCACAAATGTACACCTGCAACTCAGTGCTGCAAACATCACACATGTACTGTCCACACCCCAACACATGCAGGCACAGGTACACACAACAGCCATGTGGCACATGTGCAGACAGTACACTTTGGGAATTAACACTGGTGTATACAAAACTGCAATGACAAACATAGATAATGCATCATGCATGCTCGAATATACCCACAAAAATATCATTACACTGTACTGTTAACAACATGATAATATTACTACAGTGCTATGTAGTCACCCTGTGCATCAGCACCATGCTACCCTGTTCCTGCATCAATGTTACAGATGGCAGGAGGCGGCACAGTTTCATCATATGCACAGGGTGTGTACTTGGTTTGCCAGAGTCTGCCATTGACACATCCAATTGACATGTATGTGTATGTGTGTGTTAGTGAGGGACAACAGTACAACATGGGGTAATGTTGCTGCAATGTGTGTGTGTGTATGTGTTAGCCCTAGGTGTTAGCATTATTTGTGTGTGTATGCATGCACACAGTTCCACCATGTGGCTGCCATATACGGGTGTTTGTGGACAGCCACAGACTGTACCTGCCAGGTCATACAGGTCATTGTCTCTGGCCATGGACACGGTACCTGTGCCTGGCAGGGGTGCTACGGACAGTATCAGGTACTAAGCCAGACTGGGTACTGTCATCAGAAGCAGTGGGTTGTTGACTGGACACATGTCCCTGCTGGGACTGTCCAGAGCCACTTGCACGTGGTCTTCTCAGATGGTCTAATGACAGCACAGACCCAGCATGCTGGGGCTGGTACTGGCACTATGGGAGCGGCTGCGGGTTTGTTGTCATCCGTGATGACTGCCAGCTGATAATGTTGCTGGCATACGTCCACGTCGACGCCTCAACCATCCTGCACTGTCTTGGCTCCTGGACATGTAGTTGTGGAAGAGATCTAATGTGTCCCCCCAAGATCTATCAATGACCTCGCTGATGTTACGGATGGCAGACGCAATGACATGCATAGTGTCATTCATAGCGGTGCGATGTGCTCTAAGCTCCCTCAGAACTTGTCTGGTGTACTGTTCCATACGTGCCTGTGCCTGCATTACAGCCAGGAACATAGCTGAGGTTGAAAGACCTCTGTGGGCACGTCTGACAGGGGCAGTACAACCACGGATGATCCCACGAGAACTCCTGGACATCTGCCTGTGTGGTACCATGTCAGGAATCTGGCCATGGCTGCTGTGAGGGGATGCATGTGCCAATGATACCACACTACCCTGGTCAATGCCCACTGTATGCTGTCCCTCAGCTAAGGACATTGGTGACAATGGTTGTATCGGCAGGAGGACTGTGCGCATTGATGGGGTTGACTGCTGTGTAGTGTCAATTGGCTGACCAACGACAGACCCTGTCACACCTCCCTGTGCCATTACACATGTATCATCATAATCACTATCCCCAGAGTGGCTTCAGGTTCCCTGCTGCACTCCACCAGAGCAAGATCAGAACCTGTGAGAGGAAGATAGGAAACACAGTTTACAAATTTGTACACGATATTAGCACACAGGTGCACATGCACACATGCACACATTGCACACATGCGCACATGCACGCATGCACACATGCGCACATGCACACAGGCGCACATGCACACAGGCACACAGGCACACATGCACACATGCACACATGCACACAGGCACACATGCACACATGCACACAGGTGCACAAGCACACATGCACACAGGCGCACAGGCGCACAAGCACACAGGCGCACAGGCACACAAGCACACAAGCACACAGGCACACAAGCACACAAGCACACAGGCACACTCCTCAGTACAGCAGATACAAACACAGAAACACCTGCAATCCAACACATACACAATACTGTTTTCGGGTGGGTGACAGTATCACAAGGAAAAACATCACTGCACACATGTCAGCATTCAGATTATGTGTTGCACAGGAACATGCAGTGCAAGTGCAGACAGCCCTTGTTAATAACAGTATACGTGTACTTGATGCTTGTGTGTAGTTGTTTAGTGATTGACTCCACCCTGGGACACAATGTGTACAAGGACAAAACAATGTTGTGCAAGTGTTACAAGCTGTGGGTGCATATATTTGCACACACACACATGCACACACACACACACACACACACACACACACACACACACACACACACACACACACACACACAACACATGATGGTGCTACGCAATGACTGCTATGTGTACTTTTGTGGTCGGCGGAACTGGATGTGGTGTAGTAACGTGAGCCATGATCAACATGCTTCTTGTGGTCAGTCAACAATAATAATGTGTGCCAGACAGGCAGCTAGCATGCTGTACCTGACGTGCAGTAACATGACTACATCCACAATTACACAGCCACTTGTTACATGGATTTGTAAGGTGGCCAATAGTGAGCATTGCCTAACATGAATGTATTATTTGTTCAAGACTGTTGCACAAAGACATGATAGGCCTCTACCCCTCAGGTATATTATGTGTGCTGCGTAGATGATAAGTGGAATACTGAAGGGTGGCCATACAGCAGGTGTCATAATTGGACATGTGTAGCAGGCTAAGGTGTAGTGTGTATGCCAAACATGTGTGTGTTGTGTACATGTGTATCAGGTATGCCTATACAATGTCCAGTACTGTGTTGCCACACATGTGTGTCATGCTCTGTGTATTGCATGTGAGTGAGGCAGCTATTGAGAATAATGGGATATGCATAGTCTCACAGCAAACATGCACAGCATGCATTATGTGTAGGTGTGTTACATGTGCACAGACTACACCTCCATATGACATGCACATGTCATTAGCAATAGTATTGTTATTACACACTCACCAGCATGGATTGGCTGCCTTGCTGTCACTCCAGAGGGACCTGCAAAAAGATGAGAGTGATTGCCAGTGGCCACAACTGTGCCATTGATACTGTGAGTATGATAAAGTACAGTAGTACAACAGGTGGCTTTCACAGGTGTACAGATTATGCTCAGAATATCAGTCTTGCAGAAGAATAGGCCAGTTAACAGCTACACAAACAGTACACATCTCACACATGCATAAACTACCAGTACAGATATGGCATGTTACCTGCACGCTCCATTTCAACATGCTGGGTGGCTCCGGCCTCCATGATGACACATGTTTGTGGATGTTGCTGTTGTTGGCCTGGAGCCACAACACTTAGGAGGTGCTCCTCCACACTGGTGAGGGGGAGGGGTGGATAGGTACCCCACCGCCTGTGGCAAGCTGTTGTCTGCGGATATCAGACGCACGCTGGCAGACATGTCTAATTAAATCACTGCAGTGATGGCGTACCTGCTCATATGTCCAGTTATGCATGCCTATGTCATTTACCCGACGGACAAGATCTTGCCACAGTGCAACCCTCTCATGCTGGTTCTGGCTGGTCCTGGAAAATAGCACACAGTAATTCTGCACCAGGCTCTGGTGGATCTCCTGATCCTCTGCTGCTGTATAAGGTGGGTTTCGCTGATGCACCATCACCCTGGAAGGAAAAGAAAAATATGTGAGCAAGTCATGTGGCACACTTAATATTCTAATGTACTGATATCACTTAACTGCCATTTATAGCATCTGTCTGTCTATCAGGGGATACACATGTTCGATACATCAGTGCTCAGCCCATAACTATCTGACAGTGCCTGCCACACTCCATACAACAAACTAGTATACACAACCACTCGGCACACTGTGTGGGATACAATGCACAACCTTACACTGGGGGTATGTATCAAGCTAATGGATGAAGAATATTGTCATCCCATGTAATAAATGCAATGCACATTTACAGTTTCAATGGTAATCCACCCTAGTCTTTGATGCCATACCCCTACCTGACATATGTGCACAGTTTTTACTATAGCTAGCATACTGCTGTCACAGAGTATACATGCTGCCAGGTACACACACATACCCTGTAACACACAGGTGATTGTGGCCATGGTACAGGCATCATTACACACACATTACACATACATACAACACACAAATGTATGACAACACAGATGAGCATTAAATATGTACCTTATAGTACTGTGTGCCCCTACTTACAGATACCTATGCATGAGGTAAGTAAGCTGTGCAAACTACAGGAAACACACCAGACAGTGTTACCAGGGAATATGAACATACACCATACTGTAGTGTTTAGGCCTACAACATCAGGTAGTACAACAGTTCATATGTGAGCTGGATTCAACAGCAGTACCACTTACTGAGCATACATGTATTGCTTCTGCCTACGATGGGACACTGCAGTCATACACAGGGAAGTACGGCACAACATATGCCAATCTACTATGTTTGCATCCCGATAACTGACACTTCTTTCTCTGACCTCACACCAAGGACACCAACTACCATGACAGACACAAACTCACACTAAGCTATCACACCTTTACAGACCTTGCACACAATCAGTGTCATACTCATTCAATGTCACATAGCTGGTATTGCACTGAGTACATGTCTGTGTGCATTGTGTCATAGGCAGGTACTATGTTATTGGCCCTGGGCCTAGGGCAGCCTAGCCATATGCTACCCTGCCCTTTGGGACACATGTAATGTGATTTTATTTGCTCCTGTGAAATGGTTACACAGAGGTGACTCACAGGGCATGTTATCTATCTCCATAACATTCATCAGGGGTATGTATGACATCTACTAATAAGGAGCCTTGTTTGTTAATGCTAGGTGGTTTACTCCAGGGTATGGCATATTTGTGTATAGAATCCTGTACCTCCAGCATGTGCTGTTTAGTGCAGTGATAAGGATTAGGGCCCTAGGTCATGTAGGCTGGACGGATTGTGAGGTGTTGCCATGGTGGTTGGCCAACTGGTATGGGTGTGACATAACTGTGTATGTCCAGCAGTGGTAACCTCTGTGTAGGAAGTATGCAAGGCACTCTAGCTGTGGTTTTGAGAGTCAGTCTGCATAGGGAATGTGTTTCAGGGCATTATCAGTCTTTGTTAGGTATGTCTGTGGCCTTTCCACTTGCTGTAGTTCTCATGGGAGGTACATACTGCATAGGACATTGTGAGGTGCAGAGGGGTACACTGACTTACATTTCCCTAGCTGACACACCTTTTGTGATGACACGTACCATGTACAGGGATTACACGACTAGTGTGCCACTGTAGATATCAAAGGGGAGGCTATTGTACACCTGTGTCCCATGTTCCCTTCTGACATCTCCAGTGGTAGGCGGGCAACCACCTATGTGGTAGTTAGTGGGTAACATGTTTTGGAATGGGGTATGGTACTGCAGTATCAACATTGGTGTTCAGTCCATGCCTTGGTCACCAGGCACCTGTTGCAGTACATCTGCCCCCATGTCCCCCTCTCTCTCTTTATATATATATATATATATATATATATATATATAAATATACATATATATATATATATATATATATATATATATATATGTAAATATATATACATATCTACATATATGTATGTGTGTATATATATATATATATATATATATATATATATATATATATATATATATATATATATATATATATATATGTATATACACACCACTATATATAACCATATATATATATATCTATACATATCTATAGACATTCATATCTATCTGTATATATGTATGTATCTACATATATATCTATATATGTATGTATCTATTATATCAATATGTATATACATATTCAATTTATCTCTCTATATATCTCTATCTATCTGTACATACCTCTCTATCTATATCTATATATATATATATATATATATATATATATATATATATATATATATATATATAGATATGTAGATATATAGATATATGTATATATTAAACATCCATTGCTGTACATATTCATGCACATGTAGGCACATAGACTGCCCACCTTTCATGGTGGGAATATCACTTCTGAAACAGTTGTGAAACATACCATTCTGTAATGATATTGCACAGTGTTGTGCATAATGCATTATGCAGTCCTCAGGCCGTATAGCTGTAGCAGGCCTCACTGGCTCAGTCCCACAGAAGTTCACCACCACATGAGATATACCTGCACTGCATGCTGTTTTCAATGCCATACACTACAACCTACATTGAGATGTGCACATAGCAACCTTCAACTACATATGTATGTCCAGCCTTCACTAACAGTTGCAGTATGTCCCTTGCCCTATGCACATCTGCATATACATATAGATACAGACTGCTAACACATATGAAGGGTTCACAGTATGTAGATTATTGGATTATGTAGTTTACATTACCTTTGTCTCTGACAGCTTTTTTCTGCTGGCTTGCTTGCTGACTTTTTATTTTGTTTGGGTCTCTCTCTCTCTCTCTCTCTCTCTCTCTCTCTCTCTCTCTCTCTCTCTCTCTCTCGCTGTGTTGTAGCCACTGAAATGCATGTTGTACTGAAACCTGACTGTTGCTTCTTCCAGTTCACTCTTCTCAGTGTGTATGTTAACTCACACCTGCTAATGCTAACACTGTTTACATGGGAGTATGTACTTACCTGTGGGATTTGAGGATTATCTGGCATACAACAGTAGTTCTTGCAATGTGTTGCTATGGCATTTGTATTTTCCCTTTACATTCACTCCTTGAATGCCTGATATTTGTCTTTACTGGAATGTGTTGCTATGGCTTTCCTATTTTCCATTTACATTCACTCCTTGTAATGCATGATATATTTCTTTCAGCAATAAGTTCTTATATGCTTGGTGGCACTTCATGGAGTCTGGCGAGCCCAAGGTCTGGGGTTTGACACTTACAGGGGTATTTTATTTTGCTGCTGAGCAGTACTAGGGCCTTGTCATACAGAGTGAATAAGGCACTTTTAAACAGTTGTAAGCAGGAAGCAGGAAGTCAGTGGGGACACCAGCTAGGGATGTACAGGCTGGGTGTAGGGAAGGTCCATAGCTGCACATTTCTTTAACTGCAATAGCTGTACATATGTTTGACATTTGCTGTGACATTTGAAACCTTCCACCCCTGAGAGAGGGGTGAGGACATCTAATTATATTGTACTAACAATTATGAATATCAGCCACATGCAGTGCTTGTGAACTGCTATACTGTCATTAGCATGTTAGATGGCTACATCCTTTGATATTTCTGTGTTGTACTCCTACATAAGGGCGTGCTTGGGGAAGTAATTCTACAACTATTCGCAGAGTATGTAACAGCAGACAGGCTGATATGCCTGTGTGTTTCTGACACTTGCAGGCCTCAGATACTCTGAGGTATATATTTGACCAGCCTCAGGGAAAGGTACATATCAGTGGGATACACCCGTGATATATTTCAGATATTCTGCAGTTGTGACTGTGGGGTATTTTGAGCATATGTATTACTACACCATTTCTGACATGCAAGTAGTGTCTACTTTAACTTATTGACAGTTACCATTATGTGGGATTCCCCACCTTTCTGCCTACTGTTAGTACATCTCACAAGGGGTCAGTGGGGCACAGGTAACAGTTGTTTGCAAATCAGGGACATCCCTGTAAATCAGTCACAGTTGGGAGGTCTGGCCTCTTACCTATTCAAATATGGCGGTCTTTATCCTGCTCTGATACTATGTGGGGTTTGTAAGGTGCTACTGTAACATTATTACCTACTAGCATGGCTGTTTCTCTTCTCACACTAATGTAATGCAATTCCACAAGAATTGCCAGTAAAGAAGAACAAGCTTTGTGTAATGGTCTTCCTATTTTCCCTTTACATTCACTCCTTGTATTTCATGATATATTTCTTTCAGCACCAAGCTCTTGTAGATCTGCAGTGGCTCAGTGGCAATTCATGCAAACTAGTGTTTCCAAGGTCCAGGGTTCGAGACTGACAGTGGTATTTTATTTTGCTTATGAGCAGACTACAGGCCTTGTCATACAGAGTGACTAAGGCACTTTTAAGCAGTTGTAAGCGGGTTTGCGTGACGCTTATCTACGCTTAGCTAAGCGCATTCAAGCGCACACCTGTTGACTACTGCTTAAAAGTGCTTACTCCCGCTAACACCCGCGCTAATTTCTTTTAAAGAAAAGAAAATGGGGAAATAGGAAAGTGGTGAAAAAGTGGGCACAAAGAGGGAAAGACAGTAGGGAAACCAGCTCGGGATGTGCAGGATGGGTGTAGGGAAGATCCATAGCTGCCCATTTCTTTATCAGCAACAGCTGTGCATATGTTTGAAATTTGGTGTGAAATTTGAAACCTTCCACCCCTGAGAGAGGGGTGAGGACAACAAAATATGTTGTACTGCCAATTAGAATTATCAGTTTACATGTCCAGCGGACATGTGCGATTGGGCAACTATGTATGGGGTGTAATTTTTTGTGGGAACAGAGTGCCCTTTTTATTTTTTTTTCAGGTGAGAGTGGAATGTGAGGTACAGGAAGTAGGTATATTTGGGGAGGTAGGTTGGGGAGGTTAACAGACAAGACAAACAAGACGCATACAGGGGTGGAGTACGACACATGTTGGGGGTAAACACAAATGACGGGGATGGATGTTTGGATATGGCGAGCCCATGAGCCCACAGATGGCAACAGTGGAACTGAGATCCCCACCCATGGGCAGTTACCACTGCGCCTTCACAGCCCAGGCCGGGGCTGTGATGGGGGCTGGATAGGATGGGCAGGCACACCTGTGAGTTGCGCCACTCTCACCTTGAGCTGGCATAGGGGATAAGTCACAGAATGCCTGATCTCACTATGCACCACAGACTGGACCCTATGGAGGGTGAGTGGAGGCTCTCCTCCGGCCACGCTTGCAGAGGGGGGACGAGTCCCATCCCCTGCAGCGCTTCCACCCGACGGTGGCACAGGGCCACCAGAGGAGGAGGTCCCGGCCTGGGCACTGGTGCTAGGTGCACTCGCCAGCTGAGGTGGGAGAGGTGGGTCCGCTGGAACCCACCTTCCCTGTTGTCCTATGTTTAGCAGTATTTTATGGCATTTTGGGTTAGTAACAAACAACACCATTCAAAATTAGTTGTAACAGCATGCATCAGTATTCCCATTAACCAAACATCCATGAATTCCGAACATTGAGCAGCAAGCATAACACATGCATATTTAGAACAACAGTGCACATTCCAACAGCATGCAGGGTTGATTGGTGGCAACAGGCCATCAGGTTTGGATATGTGAACAGGGCACATGCATCAATGTACATGCAGATATGTATGAACCAACAGGACAAATGTCCATGGGAATTAATTGTGAATACACATACCCAGTTTGGTGTGGAATGGCATAATTTGTGAAAATAGGGTAAGGTGGAGAAATATTACATTAACATCTTATGCTACCTATACATATACTGTACATTCCTAGTAGATGCAGATATATATCCCCTACATGTATTAGTACAGTTTCCTGTATGTAACCTTAGGAATGTTGGTGATGGGGATGTTACTGCTTCATTAATATACATTCCATTTTTATTCATATATGTTCATATCTGGCTGTGTTCAGGTACAGCATAACATTTGATTTGTATGGGTCTAGACAACTGTGGATGTTCAGCATTTCTTGCAACCATACTATCTCCATAATGCAAGGGTACAGCAACATATCCAAATTGTGGGACGGACACAGTCCAGGTTCTGTACTTTATTTAAGACATTACACTCTTTGGTTGTGGCTGTCTCATTCATTTCATTATGTAGTGACTGCAGTATACCTTTATTCCAGACTTATTACAGCTTTCTTGGTAGCTTCAAACTGTCTTTCTCATACTCTCTCACTTATTTTATATTTACCTTTCAGAATGGTACTTAATTCTAGGCTTTATTAACATTTATTACTGGGTTACAACAATCCTTTCCAGCTGACTCACTTATTTCATATGGCAGAATTTACAAGGATGTATTCGACACTTGTCTATCCTTTGTTGATTGATTACCACTCTTTTTCAGGCTGAAGCAGTTATCTGATATTACAATACAGGTGGAAACTCTATTTGAGACTTGTTTAATCTTTATTACTGGATTGCAATACACTCTTTTCCAGGCTGCATCACTTATCTAACCTGACAATACTAGCAGAATCTTTATTCTAGGCTTATTTCACCTTTATTACTGGGTTACAACACTGAACTCTTTTACAATCTGTCTCACTTATATTCTATAACAATACCAGCTAAATAATTACTTACCTGCCTGGTGACGCAACCTCAGCAGCCTATCAGCATAGGCTTGCCGATTCGCTGAACAAACACCTGCAGCTGTAATATAAATGAAGGAATATTGGAACATATCTCTCCATACTATAGGCTAGGATAGCATTTCTTACATACGTAATTACATGGATACTTAGTAGTGGGGCATTGGGCATTTGACGGGCCTCCTGGATCCAACGGTTCAGTTGGTCCTCCTTACATCGCTTCAGGTCCGCATGGTGGTGACGGACCTGTTCACCAGTCCTCAGAATGCCTGTGGCACTGGTGAAATCATGTGCCAACCGGTTCCACGCCTCTGCCTTATACGCTCCCCATTGAACCTGGCCCTGTATGAGTTGTGCTTCATGATCATGGACTAGGAGCCAAACCATATATTTTGACTCCTCAACACCCCACCTTTGTGCTCTAAAGTGATTTCCCTCTCCTGCACCTGCCATCCTGACTTCAAATGGGTACCACAATCAGTTATGGTGTGTATTCCTGCCTATGGGGCTTATATATGCCGGTTTTCCTGCACTTATCTGTGATTGGCCATTTTGGATATTTATCAGCTTAAAGCAAACATGCTTTGTCATTGTTCTATTTTCATTCATTCCTATATATATGCTAATACTGTGTTTCTCAGTACAACTGTCATGGCTTAGTGGTTCAGTACTTTGACTATGGTGCACAGTATCCCAGGTTTGACCCTTGACATTGTTTTTTTTATTTTACTACTGTCTAGACAGGCTAGGAGGTGTGTCTGTGTAAAGGCGGCTTTGATACAGCTTGCCCAATGTTGCCCGCCGGTAAGCTGGTTGGCGCGCTGCGCAACTCCACACAAACGGCTTATGCTGGGTAACGCGTTATTTAGCTATGAGCACTCATATTACGCTGTGTGAAGTGCTGCTGAGCTACGGGCACTCATATTAAGCTTGTTAAAGTGCTGCTCACCTCCAGGCACTCATATGAAGCTTGTTAAAGTGCTGCTCACCTACGTACACTCATATTCAGCTTGCTAAAGTGTTGCTCAGCTATGGGCAATTATAATAATTATAATGTCGGATTTCTTCACAAATACATGGCCTGTTTCATTACATTTTACTTAAATTATAGTTTTATATACACATATATATATATATATATATATATATATATATATATATATATATATATATATATATATGTCAGGGGATTGTTTTTATACTTATTTAAATAAAAATGGTGAATGATGTTGTGGGGGCTCGAACCATGACTACCTCCTCTTTGGCCAACGTCTCTACTGCTACGCTATTGCTACTTGGCTTAATTTGCATATGTAGATCTTATATGTTTTTCAATGTCTGCTAACTGTGGCTGAGCGAAGGGCAACCCGCGCAAACGAGTGCAAATGCGGGCAAACATTTTTGAAATTATAAAAAAAAATGTAACTGCTATTTTTACGTTTTACACATTTTCAGTAGGGTTTAGTCTGTGGGGATGTGTGGTGTTGTGTTCCTTGACATTTCTAAGGACTCGCTCGTGGGTGTTTACTTTCAGGCCTCTGACTCTTCTGGAGGTGTGTCCCTTTGCAGTACTCGGCATTCAGACATGCCCCCTACTTTCCTACATGGACTGTGTTAGCCTAGGGTATGATTCAGCATGCCCTCATGAATATGCATGGCATGCTGACATCATACCGTTCAACTGCAGCCTCCGAGTAAGTCATATTAAGTCTTACACGGAGGTTTCGTGAATTCGGCCCATAATAGTACTGTAAGTTCTTTACTTCTTTCTGAAGTGTTCTCAGGTCATTATTTCTAATTCTGTCTCCACTTGTTTGGATCCAGTTTGCATAGTTCTTTTTCAATATAATCTAATTTGATTTCAGTATCGGAGGTTACCTGGATGTCAACAGAACAACTTATCACATCCTTTGTGGAGTCAAACTGTTTTACATAAGAGTTTATAAATATATCTATAATAAATTTTAGAATCTGCACACAAATTATCACTTTGCATATCTTTACTCCTTCCGTGCCTTATGTATCCATAAAATAGTTTCTAATTATGTACAATATCTTTATATAAACTTTCTTCAAAATTTTCTTGATCTTGTCTCACAGTATGATTAACTTGTTTGTCCAGCTTGTTTATTTCAGTTTTCAAAGCTGTAGTTCAACCTCTTTTCCATTTCTTATATTTTTGGTCTCTCACCTTAATCAAGTATCTTGTTCTTATGGAAATGTATCCTCCTGATGTTGTATGCCTAGATCCTAAAATGTTAAACATTTTTTTTTGCATTCAAGCAATTTAGCTTTCAGAACTTTTTACAATCCTTCTGCAGTTTTTCCCTCTGAATGCACAAGTCCAATTAGTTTTACATAATGACTGTTTTGCTTCCATATAATCTGACTATAATCTGACTAACTCCTTCCATACTATAGAATACGAAACAGTATTGTAAGGAATACCTAGCTCCTTCTATCTGATTGTCTGTAACCATATAAGACTGAGCTATGTCTGACAAAAATTGTTTCTAATGTTCATGCTTAATTTCAATGTTATGTTTTTAATGTTGGAGCTTTTCCTCCCCAGGCCTCCGCTGAAAATGGATATGTATCCAGTTGGACTATCCCGGTCAACAAATGTAAAATAAAATAAATAAAAAATAAATAAATAATAACAATCTGTAATTAATCTTCTCTACACTGGTTTAGATTTCATTTGGCAGAATTATCTAGCAACAACCTAACCTTTATAACCCTATGACCATTGCACAACAGTGATGGTAAAACTTGACATGAATTAACAGCATTTTTTTTTAGGAACACAAAATGTCTATTGTGTTCCATTCCCTGGTATGTTTATTTATTTATTTTTTTTACAGTCTGAAGCAATTGTTGTTCCTGAACATATTTTGTGAATAATTTCCTTACTAATGTTGTTGAATCAATATTATTCCAGTCAGTTTCTGGAAAATGTATGTCTCCTGCCGCTATCATTCTTTCTTCCTGTGTTTCATGCGAGAAATGTATGAATTCCTCTAGGTCATCAGCACTTGACTTTGGTGGACTATACACTCCCAACAATTGTTATATATTCCAGGGTTGTCTTTATTGTCACAGTTATATAATCTATAGTGTTGGTGTTATCACTGAATATGTAATAATTACAGATCTCGTAGCTATCTTTAATCCCTATTAAACATCTTCACCTGATTTTTTGTTAGAATGTCTGTTACAGTAAAAACATTTTTACCCTGATGGAATTGTTTTCCAATAATTGTTTTTTAACCATGTTTCACAAACAATAACTGCATTAATCTTGCAAGAACATAGAAAATGTTCCAATAAAAAAAAACTATATTGCTAATTCTCCTAGCATTAACAACCATCAGAGATGCATCAAATGTTGCTGTTAAATTTTTGATGTGCCAAAAATGCTGCCTTGTGTTTGTCAAGTATTGCAACATATCTACTGCAAAAATTCTCTTTCCTGAGGTTTACCATCATATAGTTGATCTGTTGATGTGCGAGTGAACATCGTGTGAAAGTACAGCAGCCATATCCTAATTGATATAAAGTTGAATCAGTAGGGCAATTTAACATTACTACATTCGGTAATTACCATATTTTTGCTATACTGATAGTACAACTACCTTGTATGGACATACACATGGAAATATGCATTGATTTGAAAACCCCGAAGTTGACATCATGCATATTTCCTTTTTGACATTTTTACATGCCGATATTTCTCGGTTTGGCTATCGAGTTTCACTTTATCATTGTTCGTCTCATAATGGTTCGATTATATGATGGTAAACTCTTTCCTGATCTTGACAAGTGCATGCCATCCTGTTGGAAAACATGTACCCAAAATTAGACTCAGATGCTCTATACATTTTCATTTTTTAAAATTGGACATTTTTTTTCATGTAGGTATTTACTCCAAAAAATCTTTTCATTCACAATGACATGTCTCTCCTTTTCATATGTGATTTGTGAAAAATACATCCTAACACCTGTATAAGCTATGTTATCTAAGAGGGCTGTAAGTTCCCTACTAGCAATCAGAGAGTCCTTGCAAGTGAGATTATTTGTACCAACATGAATAAAAACAGATCTGTTCTTCAATAAATTAAGGAATTCTTAAGCCTGCCCCACATCTTGGCAAGCATAACACTATTCAATGTTCTTTATATTCTTTGCAATTGTAAGTATCAGTCCCTCTGATAAATGAATCTCCAATTACAAGAATATCTTTTCTAACCAGATCTAAGGAATCTTCAACTTCTAATACAATAATATCTGCTTTATCGATTGTTGCAACAGAATGAGCTTCATTGCCATTAGTCTTATATTAATCCCACTGTTTTCTTCGCTTATTACATTTGCAAGCATGCAATCCTCATCCAGCTGTCTTTGTATGCCCACAACTTAAGCTATGCTGTCAACGTTTATCTTTCTCCTCTATCTAGCTATCATAAATGTATGCTTTCTACTTAAATAAAGTGAAGGCACTTGGACAGAGTGATGTTGTCAGTTTATTGCATCAAAGAATGTGAAAACTCCTAGGACGGATGTACAGCTGTCTGTACCAGTCTCTCTCTCTCTTGTGATACCAAAACAGCAGTCTGAGGGTATAGAAGAAGGGTTGGAGGGAAGGCATAGCGGATCTGAATGACAAGGCATTTCAAAAGACCAAGGAAGCTGCCACTCAAGTGGGACCAGTTATCTGAAGTTACACCACTTGGACAACATAGATGAGTGACCAGTACTTAACTTCTAGATGAATGTGAATAGCAAAAATGATACAAACCTTCTATACATGTGCAGTATAAGTTTTGTTTTTGTAATTTAATTTTGTAATGTAATTTTGTAATGTAATGATCACATTAATAACAAGGTCCTAAGCACACAATCAGTGGTGAGGGACTTGGGCACCCAGGTTGATAGCAAATTGACTTTTGACCACCATGTTGCCTCCATTGTATGGAAAGCTTTCTACATGGCCCACCTCATTAGTAAGTGTATCTCATCCAGGGACAAGGAAGTCATAACATCCCTGTATTCTTCCCTTATAAGACCCATTATTAAGTACAATGCCCCTTTCGGCATGTGCCTCACAAAGCACATGCCACAGCTGGAGAGACCACAGAGGTTCATCACCAGTAGAATTCAGGACCTCAAACATCTACCCTATGCAGATAGGCTAAAGGCTCTGTCCCTTTGCTCAGTCTCATACAGACTCCTCAGAGGTGACCTCTGTCTGGTATACAAAGCAATCTCAGACCCCATCTTGATGGGACTGCTGAATATCTGCAAGTTAAGCTCCACTCAAGTAATCTGCAAGTGTGACCTCAACCTGGTCTGTGACATCAGTAGGACTCATTGGCAGGACAGATTTCTGTCCCAGAGACTCCCCCTTCTGTTGAATAGACTCCCTCTCCACATCAAGTAGAGTAATCATTAGCCCTTTTTAAGTGTAATCTGGATAACTGGATGGGAAACAGAAAATACACCCCTGGGATTCTACCTGTGTCCCTGCTGGACAGGGGCATCAGGTGCTGACTTGTCAGAACATGGGCTAAATTATTGGCTAGGCTTGTAAGGACCTCATGGCCAACAGCCTAGTAACTTCACATGATCATATGATCCTACAATGTTGCATTACGTAAGCATATAACAATATTTATAATGCATTACAAAGATTGCTATGCATGTAATTGCATTTTGAGACATTCATGGTCTTTATGCAAATGATCACTGCCTAGTAGGGCTAACTCAATGAACAAAAATACAACAGATTACACAATTAAACAAATGTTTATATATTTGTGTAATGTAAATGCTTTTATTGGAAATAGATGGGTTTTAGACCCAGGAGGATACAGTGAGTTATTCTAGCAAAAAGGTGATAGTCTGGCTCTTCTACAAAAACTAGAACCCTGTGTTTGTGTGTGTGTGTGTGTGTGTGTGTGTGTGTGTGTGTGTGTGTGTGTGTGTGTGTGTGTGTGTGTGTGTGTGTGTGTGTGTGTGTATGTGTGTGCATGTATGTATGTGTGCATGAGACACAGATGGACAGCACCTTTGTCATCTGTATGTGAAGGAACAAACTGAAACTAGAGGGTGGGCTTAGATCTTACCACTGCCAACCAGTGTACCACTTGAGTATGTCAAGGACAGGGACTACAGTACTTGAATCAGCTCCTCTATCCCAAATATGTCTGATGAGTACCAGTGGGATGGTTTCTCAAGTCATACCACCTATTTCCAACAGGTTAAAGTAAAAAAAAAAGTGCAAACAAATCTGATTCAATAATTCGATCACCAAATGCAACCTGGCCCTAGCAGCATAAAGGGAATATGCACTGCTGCTGTGGGTATGGGCTTCCAACATCCATACCCAGACTAAAACTGCACAGTGGCCACTTACAAAGCTAAGTTTTTGGCCTAACAACTCAGACCCCTTTCTCAACATCTGTCTGCTTAAAACATTGTCTTCCACTGCATCTTTACCAACAGTAACTACTTTCTAACTCACCACCCCCCCCACACACACTCACACACACACACACACACACACACACACACACACACACACACACACACACACACACACACACACACACACACACTGTTTTAATTAGAGCAGTACTGAAAACAGAAGAAGTTAGATTGTGGCCATCTATATCCAGCAGTACCTGGTGTGACATCCCCAATCTGGGCCAGTAATGAAGGAGCCTGAATCCTCACCACTGACACCGGAGAGGGACATTCACTTAGAATACAAATAGATACACTCAGTATTTCTAGATACAGGCCTCTCTACAGCAAGTACAATTCTCCTAAGAGCATACAGGGAACACACTCAGCCCAGGGGTCTCAGGTTTTATATCTGTCTCACTCCAGGTCCCCAGTAAGACTCCCCACTGGTACAGTTGCAAAGTTAAGTCCACAGCCAAGTGCCCAAGTCAAATCTTCCACCACTGTCTCTGTGAAACCAGTGCATCATGTTCCTACTCCAAGTAGCTGACACACAAACACTTTGACATTTGATTTGCACACACACACACACACACATGCACACACACACACACACACACACACACACACACACACACACACACACACACACACACACACACACACACACACACACACACACACCTGGGAAAGGTGGCACAGGTTTACTAGCTATGCCCCCTTCTGCCCAGACTATAAGGTAGTTATCACTGCCACCAAGCACTACTAAGCCAGCTTCCTATGGCTCTTGCAAGGGTACGCAATTATACTGAATGAAATTAATATTAATACAAATGGTATTATTGACCAAACAGTCAGGCTTTCAGAAGTGGCCAGAGTTATCAGCAAATAAATACTGTGCAAATATTTTCTAAAAAGGACCAGCCATAATGAGAAGCTTAAATATATGTAATAATAAATAATAAAAGAACATTAACATACTAAATATCTAATTACAGTAAACACCAGAGTTTTAGATACAGTAAATATTGAAAATAACACAGCAGGAAAGAGTCATGCAGTTACAGAAAAAAAAACAATGCTTAACTATTCTTACTATATTTTCCTGACTAATCTAAATAATTACTGTTCCTAATTACTGAATAGATCAAGGCAAGATAATGTGGGTGGTCCTTGTTGTCAGATCCAAGACATAATACAGAATACTGAGAGAAATCTCCTACTAATATCTAAATATTATTTTTGACTTACAGAATGACATCACACACATCTGGTCATCTGACACCATTTCTCCATACTATCCCCATCACTAGAAGCTGACAGGACTTTAGCACCTATGTGTTACCATACACACAAATAGAGTATTGCTCAGATGTGGTGCAGCTGACGGAAGTCATAAAACCATAAACTCATTCCACTCTTCCTACAGGCACTACAACCTATTCTCTAGCACAGACATTGTGTCTCTGGCTCCATTGCAAACTGTGGGATAACATCTTTATGGCTTAACTCATAAAGTAATTAAATTTCAGATATATTTTAAAGTTTGCTACAGCTGGATGGTGACTAACCTCTGTTCTGCCAGTATCTTCTGAAACATACACATTTAATTCAGTTACAATAATGCATGTACATTTCTTTTCTTTCCTGCAGGGTGCACTGTTGATACATTTTAACACAATCAGCTTTATAAATACATTTTTCAACTGAAGCATCTGCACAAATCAGTTTGATACACAAATTAAATATAATTATTTACTAAATTCCCACTAGCTGTGCTGGCATATGTTACAAAGCCACTGCCCTTCTTCTACTGGCATGGCTGGCAGTACCTCCAATCATCACACCTTGTGAAAACCCTCTGTTTTCCACGCTTGCCATCACCCCTTCTACATCAGTGGCCTTAATCCACAACATAAACCCATCACCTCTCCTACTTCAGTGGCCTTAGTTCATAAAATAAATTTCCAGTACTATTCCCTGTTATCTTTACTGTGTCTTGAATCTGTCCATCATACGGGAGAGAATGATTTTATATTTATTTTTTTAGAGTTTAATGTTTACCACTAAGCATTTACAATAAGGCAATGGCACAATAAGAGAGAATATCACTTAGCAATTTAAAATAGAACCATGCAGGCTATAAAAATAAAATTAGGATAATCAACTTGGGACAGATGTAATCTAAGAAATTGCAATGACTGAAAAATAGTATGAATTTCCAAATTGTCAAAACTTCAGGAACCAGAGGTTTTCACGTATTATTGTACTAAGCTCATAGTCGACTATTCTAGAAAAAGATGGAATACTGGATACCTAAGGAAGGTGTACTCCATCTCATATGTCCAAACATGGGATGGTAGCCTTTTGCAGAGGGCCGGACATAGATCTGAAAAAAGATAATTTGCTAGAACTTTCAAAATGTGCATCAGGAATGGCTAGCAGCCACACATCTTACAGATGCTCAGAACTACCTGACCTGGAAATTTGGTCTCAGTAGCTCCTGAGTAGATTAGGAACATGGTTGTGCAGGGCACAGAAAGTAACAATAAAGACTTGAAAGATGCAAGGAGCCATAACTGTCAATCAATGTGGATCTGCCAGAATTGTTGTGGTGTGACTAGTTATTGTAACACCAACAATCCGCATAGCACTGAATATCTGTACCTGCTGCAGGTGTGACAAATTACTACACAATAGCTCAAGCTATTGCAGTAGTCAAAGTAGAACACCATCAGTGAATTTATCACTGTCAAATAGTCCAATGAAGATAGACAGTGTTTGATCTGGGCAATATTACTAAAATGGAAGCAGGATGTTCTGACTAGCACTAATACATGATCCTGAAAAGTCAGTCTGTCTTCACAAATTACACCTAATCATGAAACCAAGAAATAAATTCCAGTTGAGTATTGCCATTATTGTCAAAGTTGACAATACTGGAATATTTGCTGGACAGGTAGTAGAATACACTAGCAGTGTCTCAGCCTTGAATGGGTTGAATTTCAGTCAATTTGTGAATATCTAATCAAAAATACGCTCCAAGCATTTATGCAAAGTGCCAAAATCTGGCAGTTTACCTGCAGAAAAGGAATGGAAAGGAAGGCTGAGTATCATCAGCATAATACTGATATAAAATACCATTCCTTTTAATGCTTTCAATGAAAAGCAGCAAATACATGGCGAAGAATAAAGGAGCCAGAATTGTCATTTGTGGTTCATCGTACTGCAAGTAGTGTTTGGCTGACAAATGTAAGCCTGTCACTACACAATGTATGTAGCCAGAAAGGTAAGATCTAAACGAGTTCAAAACCATACCAGTAATACCATGGTACTGGTTTATACACTCAGTTAAGATCCCATAATCATCCATATCAAAGGCTGAAGAGAAAGAAAGAGAGAGAGAGTGAGAGATCAAGTAGGATTGGGATTGAATATTTAAGCAATAACCCATGGATGGGTGTGGGTAATGCTGGATTTACCCACGGCTGGTGTGGTTTGGTCACGAGAGTGAAGCCCGAGTGACCAAACAAAGGCAACTGTGGGTAAATCCAGCATTTCCCACACCCAGCCATGGGTTATTGCTATTATACAATGACATCATTTAAGAAAAAAAATACTTTTCATAAATAATGTCATTGTATAATGACTCCGTGCTACCCTTCCGCAGGTAAGGGTCGTGTTCCCATGCTTACGCAGTACATCAGTGCTATGCAGCGGTAGCAAAGGAGAAAGGAAGATCTCCGTGGCTTTTCAAGTATCATGCTATGTTAAACAAGTTTAACATAGCGAGATAGCTTTAAAAAAAGCAACTGAGAAAGGATGATCTCCGTTGCTTTTTTTTAGGCTATTTCGCTATGTCAAACTCATTTAACATAGCGAGATTAAAGCAACTGAGATCTTTCTTTCTCCATTGCTACCGCTGGAAAAGGTACAAAAAAAATCGGGATATATTAATGGAAAAAGTCCAGGCGATCGGACCTTTTTCCATTAGTATATTCTCGGATTTACAACGGGCACACTGGTTGGGCTGGCCAATTAGCATGCTCATTTTTTAATGTTTATGGCCAGTCATTGTATAATTCTTCTTACATTTCACCATAAGGAGATCATTCGCAACTCTAATAAGTGCCTGATTAGCATGGGTCCAACAGGTGTAATTTAATAGGAATAGGCTGAACATAAACAATCTGTTTGTTCAATTACATTACCAATGATGAGAAGGTCAGAGACAGGTCAATGATTCTCCAGAATGTTTGGCTCCAAAGAATGTGTGTCGAGGATTGGTGTCACCAGAGCTCCATTCAGGATGACTGGGACTTTAATAGTCTTAAGAGAGGAGTGAAAAATATGGAGAATCAATAGGGTGAGGGTCACGAAACAGGTCTTAATAAGTCTTGTGGGTCCTGGATCCAGATCACAACAAGTGGGATGCATCACTGAAACCATGTTCTTGAGAATGTCATAACTGGCTTATTCAAACTCAGCCTAACATAAATCGAAATTAACCGCCCTGACATCTGATCACAGTCATCTTGAGATTCACTGAAAATAAATAAAAGAGAGGTTATGGAAGTCTCAGATACAAATATTTATCCCACAAAAACCCACAAATAAGTTAACACTTTCATCTCTTACTAAGGCATTTTGGTACTGATATTTCATCAAGAATAGGACAGAGAATGTCAGAGGTTAAGTTCATAAGATCTTTATACTTGACCATAGTATGTGGAGCCAATCAACAGGAGGAGAGGCTGAGGGTGAACTATATCCCATAATAGTTGGACCAAGGGAATGTTTTCTCAACCATGTCCCTAGCTGCTAACCTATGTTGGAAGACTACTTCCATTGAATGGCTGAACTTGTGAGTTGCAGTTGAAACTCTCTGAGTAAAGCAGACAGGTTACATTAAATTCAGGAGCTCCTTGCCAGTTTTGCAGGTCTGTTTGCCTACCAATGTATTACAATCACACACACACACACAAACACACACACACACCATATGGGTGACTTACAAACAAGGTTAACAAGGGAATCCACAACTACCGCTAGATAACCTGGTAGATGGTATACCTAACGAAATCTGCAATTTACTACAGCAGCTAGCAAAAATCCAAAGAAGTTAATATCACCAGCTCATTGTCTCAACAGCTTCAAATAAGAGGAAATTAATATTATGCCAAAAAATTATTGTAAAATTAACATACCAATTCAACATTTTTCAAATCATCAAAGATAAAGGAAGAAATTAAGCAACAACAGGTAAAGACTCAGCAAAGTAGGTAAACAGCAACCTGCTCATGCAGGTGAAAAACATAAGAAAAATGCAGTACAAATCCTTAGGGTTATAACAGCTAACATATATCTATAGTCTATAGCTATACCTATATCTATATCTATATCTATATCTATATCTATATCTATATCTATATCTATATCTATATCTATTCCTAGATCTATATTTATATCTATATCTATTTCTATATCTGTATCTATATATAAAATAACAGGTATTACAGGGCAAAGGTGCATGAGCATCTAATGGTTATACTAATGACTATCAGATCTTTAAAGTCTGGTTCTGAAATATGTCGAACAATAAGTTGACAGAAAATGGAAGAGGTTCAAAAAGTTAGTATAAATTCTTCAATACATGGCAATAACAGCAAATAGTAGTTTAAGTACTAGCGGGTCTTAAAGTATTTCTATGAAGTAGCATGAGCTGGTCATAGCATTCCACACCTGACATACTATATCTTGACCTTTGTACTACATAAAACTATGTAGTTTAATGATAGTAATAATAACCGACTGTCATCCATTCATTTATGCACAGAAAAATGAAGAGTAAATAATGCCCATTTTTGAAAGGTTTAAAAGGGACTTGCTTGCTGATATGCAATCATAAAAAGACAGTGGTGGTCAAAATTGGAGTGGGAAAAGTAAAGAGAGGACTGTGACACATGCAGTAGAAGGGAATACCCCAAATGTCTGGGAGTATATAAATAGGGCACATGGTAAGTAATGCGATACAATTTGGAGAAGGGAAGAGAGAAACTTAATGGAATACTGAAGACGAGGATCATAAAATAAACACAGCTAGGTCTAATCAGTGTGATTAGAATATTACCACCTGTTATAGAGGAAGTACTAAAGAGATGGGACAACATGACATGGGGACAAGGGAAATGAAGAAATATAAGGGAAGAAGCTAGACTGGACACTTTCACATGGAAAAAAAAACAAATAGGAAATGGAAGACAAAGAGAATAATATGGGAGTATGAGTTAATAAAGGGGAGGCAAGAAGACGGGCAGTATTAAACCCCCATATATGTTAATACTGGAATTTGGGTTAACACAAAGTGAATGCTGGATATACACCAGACTGAGAAATAAATGGCTGGAGAAGCAGGAAAAAGCCAAAAGTGAGACAAAGAAAGGAGATAATGGAAAGGGGAGTCCCATGGGGGAAAGGGAAAACAGAGGAAGTTAAAAGCAGAATGATTTATGAAGACCTGGTGGGGGGAGTGGAAGAAGCCACAACAAAAGAGATAAGAAAAGTCAGAAGAAGAAAAAAAAGTAACAGCCCAGACAAACTGAATAGCAAAAATTCCTAAAAATAACATCAGGGATGTAGAAAAAACAAAGGGAGGGAGATCAGATATTACGAGTGGTATAAAAATAATATTTCAGACAAAAAACATTATATAAGAAAAAAAAAAGGAAACAGGCATGAAACATACTTTGTGAGAATGCACCTGGGCATAGGTGCCAGAAGCTGTTGAAGGCTGGGGGGGGGGGTGGAGGGCAAGAAGGGCACTCTTATAGGTTCAAAGATAGGTACTAGACTATTGGCCCTAGTGCTATATAAGCCTAGCCAAAATAGTACCCTGACTTTCGTCACCCCAGAAAATTATTTTCCTCTGCCCCTATCAAGCAGAGCCACAGAAATGATCCCCGGGATGAATTTCCTATCTCCCATCCAATCATCAAGATTTTTCTTGAAGAGTGCTAATCAGGAGCTTTGTTTGATATAGATAGGTAGTTTGTTCCAGAGTATGAGAAGTCTTTGGGACAAGAATCTATCCCTTCAGCATGTTCTGTTTATTGTGGTGACAAGAATTAGGTCCCTAGAGTGTATAGCTCGGAGGGATTGGGATTTCTTTAAGTGGAGCATGTCCAATAGCTCTGAGCTTGACATAGCTTTGTATGTTAGTATTGGCGATATGCGACGGAGTAAAGCTGGAGTTTTTTGAGATGGTCTGTGTACGGCATCTGTTTGAGGCCGGTAATCCTCTTTGTGAGGTATTTCTGTGGCCTTTCCAGTTGTTGTAGATGTCTTGTGAGGTACATACCAAAAGGGGCACTGTACTCTATAATGGGTTTAATGAGTGATGAGTAGAGGGGAACAATGACCTCTTTTTTCCTGGATGAGAAACCTTTTGTAATGAGGTATGCCACGTAGAAGGATTTCCTGACTACTGTGGCAATGTGATTATCAAAGGAGAGACTACTGTCCACCTCTATCCCAAGGTCTTTTATCACACTTTCAGTATTAAGTAGACTGCCACCTATGTGGTAGTTCATGGGTACAGACTTTTTACCGAAAGGGATGACAATGCACTTTTTGGCATTGAGCTTGAGGCCATGGCTTTGACACCAAGCATCTGTCTCAGTGAGGCCTTTTTGTAGGATGTCCACATCATTAGGAGTTTCGATTATGGCTCCTAGTTTGCAGTCATTTGCGAACTTCATTAGCCAAAGACCTTCTGTGTTAGCCTGTACTTCAGAAAAGTAGATACTAGACAGAGAGGACCCAGGACTGAACCCTGTGGTACTCCACTTGTCACTGGTCTGAAGTCAGATTTGGAGTCTGCTACTTTCTCAGTGTGGGTTCTGTCAGTGAGCCAGTTGGCAACCCATCTTGTGATATAGGGATTTATACCTAGTTTAGTGAGTTTATCTATAATTCCAGAGTGGGGGATGGTGTTGAAAGCCTTGGCGAGATCTAGATAGGCTGTGGCTTTGTTGACCACTTCAAAGAAGTCTATCAAGTTTAGGAGACATGATCTGCCTTTTACAAACACAAACTGGGTGGCGTCCAGAGTTTGGAGATTACCAGTGTCATTGTTTATAAGTTCCATGATGATACATTTCATAGCCTTGCAGACCAGGCTTGTCAGGCTAAGGCCAATGGGCTAATAATTTTAAATCTTAGTGATTTAAAAAGGGCAGATTTTTTAAAGGTATTTACTACCATTACAGGAGCATCAGTGTGATGCAAGCTAAGTTGCATTAAGGGATAATTGCACATAAATTTCTTACAGAATCAGAGATTAAGCCACCCTGTGTTGATGTGAGTTGGTATGTGTGAAAGAAGCAATGGCAGCACTTTAAATCAAGCAGGTCATTCTGAAGTACGTATGGCAATACTTTAAATCAAGCAGGTCATTCTGAAGTACATATGGCAGTACTGTTAAATCAAGCAGGCCATTCTGAAGTACGTATGGCAGCACTGTTAAATCAAGCAGGCCATTCTGAAGTATGTTACTCTTTTCTGTACAGCTTATCAGTGGAGAGGAATTAGCTGACAAAAGTACTTGATCTGCATAGAGAGAACTGCAATAGCTTTGTAAGCAGGGATGCAAAGGATTTATTTCTCACCATAGTACTGACAACATACCATACACTTTACATTGTGCAGCTGTAAATATGCAAGCTGTAGTACTGCTAAAGCTTGTGTATTTCCTACTTCACAATAAAGTTTACAGTGGTCTGCCAGGACTGTGGTCAGAAATAGACAAAGTTCCATCTTATGCATAAGCTAGGTTCCTAGATTAGTACTAAGCTAACTGCCCTTAAGAGCCATTTTAAGCCTAGCCAGTTATCCCTTGTAAGACTCAAACCCTGCACCTTGTGTTTGCAAGCCAAGCACCTTAACCATTAGGCCACCCTCCAAACCCCAATGATTTCTTCACTACTGTGTCTATGTTTGCAAAAGCACTAAAATTAAACATTTTCTCCAATGACCTCTTCAGTCAGGCTTCTCCATGTATGCACAGGTACCAAAATGAAAAATGTTCTCCAATGATCCCTTATGTCAGGTTTGTCCATGTATGCACAAGCACAAAAATGAAACATTTTCTCCAACGACCCCTTCAGACAGGATTGTCCATGTATGCACAAGCACCACCAAATGACATCAGAATGAATCATTTCCCCAAGGTTCCCTTAATTACTTTGTCCATGTATGCACAACCACAAAAATAAAACATTTTCCCCAACGACTTCTTCAGTATTTTGTCTATGTATGCACAGGCACTAAAATTAAACATTTTCTACAATAACCCCTTCTAGTCAGGTTTGTCCATGTATGCACAAGCACCAAAATGAAACATTTTCTCCAATGACCCCTCACATCAGGTTTGTCCATGTATGCAGAAGCACAAAAATAAAACATTTTCCCCAACGACTTCTTCAGTATTCTGTTTATATGCATGGTAAGTCACAAAAGTATATCAAAATCAATCACTTCCCCCAAGGATCCCTTGCGTACTTTGTTCATGTATGCACAAGCACAAAAATTAAACATTTCCCCCAACGACCCCTTCAGTACTTTGCCTATGTATGCACAAGCACCAAAATGAAATATTTTCTCCAATGACCCCTTTATTAGAAATGCTGCATATCCGCAAGTCAAATGGTACATGGGTTACTCACTCTAAAGAACTTAACCTGGTAAGTGACATTAACACCACCTGCTGGAGGGACAGATTTGTCTCCCACAGGTTGCCACACCTTTGGAACAGACTCTCACTTCATGTCAAACAGAGCACCTCATTGGCCCTCTTCAAATGCAATCTGGACGATTGGATGGGCGACCATAAACTCACCCCAGGTGTTCCACCTGTATCTCTCTTGGACACGGGCATTAGGTGCTGATCATGAACATAAGGACAGAACTTGGCTAGGCTTATAAGAGCCCAAGGGCCACTAGCCTAGTAACTTCCTATGATCCTATGTTAGTCCCATCATTCTAGTGTCCTATTTTTCGGGAAAGGCTTGAGGAGGTATTTATTTAAAATGGCAAGAGGAAATTTGGTCATGGCATACCAGAACTTCCCGTATATATATATATATATATCTATATATATATATATATATATATATATATATATATATATATATATATATATATATATATCTATATATATCTATATATATATATATATATATATATATATATATATATATATATATATATATATATATATATATATATATATATATATATATATATCTTTTACAAACACCTCAGCTACCACCAACTCATGCAGCTAAACATTTCCACATATCAGCACTGAGAAAGTAATTAAGTACCTCAACTAGGAATAAATCCCAGAAACATCTGACCTTCCAGCACCAAAAGTGAGGGGACTGCCTGTTGAGACCCTGATACTTAGCTAAGATAATCAAGAGTGATCACTGATTTTTGATTAAAAGGTAGTCAGTGTACACCACATCTGTACTCAAAATGGTATTATTTAGCTCTCTCGGTCCCTAACATCCATCCAGTGCATCAGAAAATTATGTCACTTTACTCTGAGCAAAAACATTGTATGCAGTTAATTCTTACTTTAACTTATTGAAAACAATATATCCCAAAACAATTTGCTTATCGGTACATAAATGCATACATCCATATAACTTACAAAATATTTTACAAACATAACTCCCCCTTCCCCTACCATCACAACACTCACTTACATATACATATATACCAGTTACCAACACTTCAAAAAGAGAGGTACAAAAACCTCTGTGTGGGTTTAAAACATCTAAAGCACTTCTAGGACTATGCACCCTTAAGGGTTAAGCAGCGTAATTCAAACCAAAAAAGCCTCCTGTGTCCGAAGCACCAAAATGAAACATTTTCCCAATCCCGAACGACCCCTTCAGTACTTTGTTGTCTATGTATGCACAAGCACTTAAATGAAAAGACCCAAGATCCTCACCCAGTGCCTTTCCCACTCCCGCCCAGTTACCAAACAAAATAGATAAAACAGATAAATTATACTGGCTGCAGAGGCTGCAATTGTCTGCAAGAAGACAGTAATATATTTAACATACGTACCACCAGCAACAGGGAAATGACAGCAATGGACAGCAATGGATGGACTTCAATTCTTCAAAGAAGAAGAAAACTGCAACCTTTAACAACTCAGTCTCGATTGTGAGGAGTGGAATGAAGACTGAGAAAAGCATGGTCAAACATAAGCAACGGTTTAAATTGCCATTTTCTACACCTCTGTGACCTGCCACTGAACCTTGACTAGACTGAACTATTATGTCAGTCAGGCAGGGGGGAGGCAGACCAATGCACCTGCTTGCAGTATGACCCAGTCCCCAGAATCTGAAGTTGACCCCCCCCCGTGCAAGTGGAAGACATTGAGGAAGCCAAGTAGCAGCAGAGTCAGAACACAACAAACAGTGTGAACTATCAGATTCTAATATCCGATTTTAATTACAAAAAAAGAAATTGGTGTTTCACTTATTTTTTAATGTTTGCTACTTGCTAGCAAGCCAGGACATACTTAGAGTCATAGGATGCAAAAGTTGGGGGGGGTGCCCCTTGCCCCTCGCTCTATGGTTCCTTTGCCCTTGCACCTGGGCACATAAAATCTGGACAGAGGCTATGGAAATCTGGGAGACTAGATGTAAAAAAGAGTGAAAAAAATAATTGGGAATTTTTGCATATGGATATACAGAAAAAAAAGAAGGGGCTGGCAGTAAAAAGAAATGTAGCTGATAAGATTCATGGTAACAGGGGTGATAGCATACAAACCAGAAACTGGAAAATTAGGGCAACTGCCAGAAAGGGGAGCTAGACAGTAGATTTTGGAGAAATATAAAACAGAAGAAAATGAGAGGAGTGAGAGAAAAAGAAAGAGGTGAATGGAAAAGGTGACAAGTTACTATCAGTCAAAAGGGGGTGTAGAGGAGGGGAGATGAAATTAACTGGAAAGGTAATGAGAAGCAGTGAAAGACCTTAGTAAAATAAAAAAAAAAATTACTACACCTGGGGATTGCAGGGTCTGTAAATTCTGAATGAATATGAAAAATAAAATTTAAAAAAAGTGAAATTCTCATACTTGTCTGCCTTGCAATTCACTGTACTTAGCATTCTTACTAGGTCTTCTAAAACAATATGAAACGGGTGGCATTAGAGCACATACTCTGGAGATTGTTGGAATGATAGGAGTACCTCACATGCTGTCTTGTGGGGAGATATTTGATCTCTGAGGTGGCACATGAAGGTTTTTGGAAAACACAGTACAACTGGAGCAAACTTATTAAATGGTCACACGCTCTCAAGGTTGAACTAACTTAAATGTTAGAACTGAATGAATTCATTAGTTATTCAATATTTGATGTTCCACTGTATAGTGAAGACATTTTTAAATGGGACTTTGTAAAAAATACTTGCAGTACACAAAGGGCCAGATACATAAAGTTCACCACAAGGGGTATACAAGGTGTACCCCCTCACTGTAACTTTTTGCAACTCAGGGACAGGTCTAACATTCTGTTTTTGCACAAAGATGTGAAGCACTACATTGGGCTGTCACTGCAGCAATGCTGCATGGTAATGAGGTAGTCTGGGGAAAAGACATATGCAGTGTGGCTTCTTTCTTGGATCTACCTTCCATAAGGTACCTGTACACTGAGCGAGTCCGTGTAAATTAGCCTGGCAACTCCTTGCATGTCACAGTAGTCATCAGTCACTATAGAATACATACTGAAGAAGTTTAGTAGTAAGGTAGGGTTACAAAGTGTATGCATGAATGTACGCGAGGGGCTGCATTTATGTGAGTGCATGTGTAGATGTGTGTCTGCCTGGGAGATAGCAGTAATGGGGTAATGAGAGGTTATGTTACGGGTGTGGGGTGGATGTGTGATGAATGCCATCTAGTGTGGAGGGAGCTGTTTTGTTGGTGAGTGTGTGTGTGTGTGTTTAGTGCGTATTTGTGTTTGTGTTGGTGGGTTAGGTGATGAGAGCCTGCAACACTGGGTATGTGGAATCACTAGTTACCAGGGATAACCCTTAAAAGTCATGCTTTAGTGGCACTTAGACAGAAGAAGGATTGTAGAGTTGGAGGACACTGAATGCCAGGCACTTATATCTTGTGCCTTAATGGCACTACAATAGTACAAGGATGGGGGAATCTCTAGATACCAGGGATAATTCTCTTGTGCCTTATGGGACTATAACAGTACAAGGATGTGGGGTAAACATTACACACCAGGGACTACTTAGCAGGAAGTAACATAGGATACTATAATATCTGACTTTAAATGTGTGATTGCAATCTTACATGATTTACAAGACAGGAAAGTGAGACATGGGGGATGTCCAGACAACTGAGGATTCTGTTGTGTATGTTCACGTGTGTCTGTGTGTTTAAATGTATGTATTGTGTGTTGTAGAGTGAATGTCAGAGGGGTCATGCCTGCGTTTTCATAATGCACCTACCAAGTCTGTTAAGTACCGTGGGCAGTGCTGATCTCCACGAAATGTTAACATGATTCAGAGACCTACATATTGGCTAATGTGTCTCTGAATTGCAAAATTTTGTATCACGGAAACAGGGCCTTTTTACCATGGGTTGTTTGGTCCACACTCCAGCTTTTAAACAATCCCCAGGGAAGTATAAAGATTGCGTAATAAACTTGGGGAAAATACATATTTATTAAGCACTTTCCACATGTAAGAAAACTGCTTAATAAGGTACAGTATGCTAAGCACTTTCAGTGATGTAATAAAAGTCTAGTCTTGTGCAAGAACATGAATAGTGGTCACAATACAAAAACAAGAGGAAGCTTAAACTGCTTGAAAAGCTGTAATATACTCGAACAGCTTGAAAAGGTGTAATATACTTCAATCTGCTAAACATTTTCCTTGTGTGTAGCAGTGTAATGTACATTACAGCCTCTAAAGCTGTTATAGAGTCAGATACACTTTGCTTCTAGCAACTGTGAGGTAGGGCTAACTTATTACATATCCTAATGTGAAACATGTGATACTTCTTCACCTTATGTTTTCTTTTCTTTTCTTGTATTTTTCTTTACTTTTTCCCCTTTTTTCTCACTGTAATTCAGTATATTATATTTTTATTATTTCTAAAATAAAAAAATTACTAATTTATTATAGTCTGCATCTGTCTTTAAGAATATTCCTTGGGATTCAGAGAGATACTTGCCACCACTTCTAATTGGCTAACATGGGTGTGCCAATTAGCATGACAATAAGAATCTCTGATTCAGTGAGAAAGTAAATCTGCACTGAAGAACATGTCATTACCAAATAATTTGCATGTCTCTCAATCAAACACCATGCTGTCAGATCTGACCACACCAATGTTATCATTACCAGCCCATGTTCTGGTTGTTTAGGCACCCACAACTGAGCACACACACACAAACACACACACACACACACACACACACACACACACACACACACACACACACACACACACACACATACACACACACACGCATGCACGCACACACACACACACACACACACACACACACACACACACACACACACACAGTCCCACTATTACAGCTATAAGCAAATTTGTACACAAGCATTCATACCCACAAAACACTACTCTGTTTTCTCAACAGGAGCATCCTATTGAATTTCACAGTCTCTAAATCTTATAATTGGCATTGATATATAATAATAATATAATAATATAAGACATAATCCAATAAGGAAATATATTAGTGTAAGGCATGATCTAATGAGAAAATATAAAAGTATAGAAGAATAAATACTTGTTATATACCAATGTAGAAACTTATAATTATATATATATATATATATATAAATTCGATAATTATAATATATATTTCCTTATTGGATTATGTCTTATATTATTATATTATAGGTTTAACCATTATATGGTTATAATATTATTATATTTTATCATATTATTTATTTATTTTAACGTATTAATGCTTTTACCTGGAATTACCCTGATATTTAACTATTGATTGAGAAAATAAATCTATGTAAAGTTGTTATAAGAAATGAGAAACAACTTGACTGTTATGTATACATTTTGTATTTTCTTTCCAGTCCTTTTCATTTATTTTATGGATGATCTGCCTTTAAATTTATACCTCTAATTAAAGAGGTAATTAAATGCCAGCCAATTACACAGCCTTTTAAGTTTTGAAAGTTGTATAAAATAATGGGAATTGTGAGGATACACTGATTCTGAAGAAGTCTCCTGGTTGGAGATGAAAGCGCTAAATCAGTGAAATTAAGTTTTATATGTTTTCGTATTTTTTGTTTTTGGTCTGTTTTTAGCCTTTGGGCTATTTCAAATAAACATATATTTTTGTTTGACGACCTTGGGATTCCTTGGACATTTTTAGTCCTGGTATACGTTAAAGACAGCCTTCATTGTACCAAAGCAGTATCCTGCATTCTCTGGGTTACTTTTGTGTATTCTTGGTTATTGATATATATATTGTCGAAACCAAAAGATCGAGTTTTGGAAACTCGAACTTCTAAAATGAAACCAAAAAAAAAAAGAAAAAGTCAAACATCGCTTTTGCAGGGGGGCTTTGCCCCCCTGCACCCCCATGTGGGGGGCTTTGCCCCCCACACCCCCCTACTTAAATATACCAACTCCGAGATCGTGCTACAGTGGGGAAAAGGGAAATCTCCCATTTTGCGCTGTATGCGGAAGAGCAAAACGGGAGATTTCCCACTTCCTGTCAACACTGCAAAAAAGATAAAAACATTACGTACACACAGAGCGTACAAGAATACTTGCCTCTGTGTGCATGTAATGTTTTAAGGTAAGTAAAGTGTTATTTTTTAAAACTTTACATATTCGATTTACTGAAATATCGATCATATGGTCCCGACCATATGAAATTCAACATTTCAGTAATTCGATTATGTAAAGTGCTCCCATATAGATATATATATATATATATATATATATATATATATGTTGTTGTGTCTTTCGGCTTTTCCTGGTTAGGGGTCGCCACAGCTGAACTCCGGTCCGCTAATGATTGGCAGTAGATTTTTATGTGCCGAGTTGCCAGCTCTGATGCACAACCTTCAACGAAGGTATGCCCATTCACGCATGTCTCCACACAGAAGACGCTCTAGCTGAGAATCGAACAGGACAACGTCTATCTGTGAGGCAACAACACTACTGCTATACATATATATATTTATATATATATGTGTATATATATATATATATATATATATATATATATATATATATATATATATAAATATAGGAATTGATATATATATATATATATATATATATATATATATATATATATATATATATATATACATATATATATATATATATATATATTTATTTATTTATTTCCTCAAATGGGACTTTCTTGTATAACATACCAAAAAGTGTTGAAATCTAGTACATTTTAAGAAAACATTTTACACATTTTCTTCTACATTACATCCTTGCTTATGACATCTCTTTTCTGCAAAAGTTTTATACCTTATATTTTGTTTACTGGGTAATTTTAGTAATGGTAGCCACCACAAAAAGTCAGATTATTCTTATATTCCTTTGTACCTTATTCATCTCTTTTCAGTCACCTTTCTTTATTGTGCACATCTTCATGACAGAAAAGTTCCACAATATGTATGTACAACAGCTTTCTGTCAGCTACCGAATCATGCAAACTTATTTTCCACTGATGCATCCTATTCTGAAATTCCTTCAGCTCTACTTTCCCATCACATCTTACTCTCTTTCCCTTTTTACATTCATCCCCAAAAGACCGATATCTTTTCAATAAAAAAAATACCCAGCAAATTGTTGTCCCTCTCTTTAATGCTTTGTAACATATTATGTATGTGTAATGATACTAGAAAAAAACACAGGATGAACTAAATATAATCTGTTTTTGTTACTTCATTTTAAATAATATTTCTTCTGATTGGCTTTAATTGGGATATCCAGAAAAATGAACAAAACAACATGTAATATTCATTTTTCTCTTTCCTTAGGCAAAATAAAAATACCAGTTACTTAACTTGTATGTCCCAGAAGTGCCCAATTTATTAAATAAACTTTATTCCTGCACAACACGTTGAAGGTATTCTTGTCCACAAAACGTAGGGCTTAAAGCTTTTATTTCCAATACAGTATATTCCATACCCGGTATCACAACATCTGCCCCAAACCCTTTACATTTTTTCTTATTTATTTATAATTCTACTTTCCCTAAAGTCCTTTCCACCCCCCTCAAATAAATATGTCAATAACTGTTTACTCTGGGTAATTAACATTAAATCATCCTCATAAACTAAAAATTGTGGCATTTCTACCCCATTAACCAGCTTCCATTGTCCCCATAAAATTTAACATCCATGTACTAAATTACTGCACTCATCACCAAGAGAAACAGAAGTCCACTTAATGGGCATTCCTTCCTAATCCACATCCATATTTTGATGTCAGTAACTTCCCAACCATTTATTAAGACTGACATGGTTGACCTACTTTATATGTTTGTATCAGTCTATGCATTTTGATACCAAAGCCATATTGTCTTAATATTTCCCAAAATGGCATGTGCTCTAAACTATCAAAGGCCTTTGCTATATCACATAGGAAAAGTACTTCTTCTTACCTGTATTTTATGCACATTTACTTAACAACAAACGTTCCTTAATTTGTTTACCTTGCAAACCATACATTCCTGTCATTATGTGTCTAATATTACTCTCTCTTATTCTAACCTGTAGAGCTTTCTTCAAGATGTTGTAATCCTGACTGTGTATCTCTATTAAATATTCATATTTCTAAAGTAATTATCTGTAAAAATATTTCTGCAGATATCATTCATTTTCATATAATATATATTATTTTTTATATTTGTCTTTAAATTCTAGCTGCTAATCTGTAAGGAACACATAAAAATCGTTCACGATTAAATGCTCTTCTCATAACATTTTCGCCTTGCTCTGCCAATTTCCTTTTCTACCCATTTGACTGTTGAATTTTTAAAGCATTTTCCTATTACAAGACTTCCTTCTTCATCACCAAATGTCCCTCATATAGCACAACGATCAGAAAAGTCTGTTATTTTTTTGCCTCCTGATACTTTTTGTAACCTCTCAGAAAATAAGAAAAAAGTCTATCTTGGTCCAGCATTCTCCTCTATAATGTGTATATCATTCATTTTAATCAAATTTCAGATCACTTATTAAAAGCTCCTACTTAATTCTGACATATTTAGTTAGCTCAACTGTTGTTCATCATATATTACACTGAAGTCACTTGCTACTAGAGTAAGTTAAATACTATATCTGCCCTCACATGCACCAGTAGATCGCATCTCTCCTCATATTTTGGACTAATGTACAATGCAATTATTCTAACTATAGTGAGTCTAACCATTACATCCATCACTTACCCCTTACAAGTCTGTTGTATCAACAAATCATTACTTGCAACTGCATGCTGTTTATAAAGGAAAGCAATATCTGAACAGGTCTCACTCTTAACCATCCAAATAATGCACAGTTTACTAAGTTGCTCTTTCCCAATAAGAACAATCTAGTTTACTAAGTTGCTCTTTCCCAGTAAGAACAATCTAGTTTACTAAGTTGCTCTTTCCCAATATGAACAATCTAGTCTCCAGAAGAATTACTAAATCATAATGTTGTTTTTTTAACCACTGTAATACAGTCATTTTTCTATATTCACCATTAATGTTGTTAACATTTAGACATAAAATAGAAAACAATTAATCACTATTTTTTATTTTACTCTTTTTACCCATGCTTTTGAGCTTTCTTTTCTGTTTGGGGACTTTTTATACCTATAGTGCCACTTTTTTAATCCCCTGCCTCCTCAGTGATAATGGTCCTCACTTCCTCAATTTTTCTAGGGTCCTGTCCATCGTCATTGTCTTCACCTTCATATTCTTCTAAGGCAGTATTTAATTACTGGCAGACATTTTGTTCTGCTGTATACCTTGTACATTAATTTTACATTGTTCTTCTACCCCAGAAGAAGCCCTGCAGTTGTATGTCCTAAGCATACATCAAGTGGCTTAGGAAGACACGCCTGTATTAGGTGGAGGATGGCCAGCAAGCCTCCTCTGACCACCCCTAATAACTCTGCTGTGTGGCACCTCACCTACACTTTGGCTACAACTAGAGTCAACAAACACTGAAGCCTCAGTAACCACACTTCCCTGATTGAGTGTGTCACCCTCCACCTGCCCAATATCTGAGGACTCACTGGAATGGGTAAGTGTAGGCCTACTGGATGTGTCTGATGAAATTACAGGGGATGGCTGAATGTCAACCTCAGTGTCAGTTTCAACTTGTGAACCTTATGACTATGCCTCTGTTTGGCCATCATCATCATCAGAGTATGCTGATACTCTGATATCAGGTGGTAAGAGTCCTACACTTCCACTGTCAGGATCACCTGTGATAAAAAACAGCAAAAACAGGAAAGAAATGAATGCCTATACTGTTATAGTCCAATATATGCTAACACATTAACAGTGGTGCCAGTACTACAGACAGTACAGCAATACACACAACTGTCCTGACACCATCACAAATATGGATAAAATAAATATTTCTATGAACTGCTCATCAGTACTGACATAAAAATGTTTGGCTTACCATACGCAGATGATATTATGCTTCCCATGGATGATGGTCTTGAAAGAAGTTAAGCAAATGGTAAGGACACCATCATCGCAATTAACAGTAACACAGGAGGTTAAAAGTTTTTGCCCTTTATATGTCCATTAATGATACTTTCAACAAGAACATGGATGACACGTCCACCCAAAGCCCATATGTAACCTATCAGAATGTGTTAACTGCATGAATCTACAACTATCCCCCCAAATGAATGTAATGTTAAACAGAACTTAATCAGTGTTTACATACAATAAGTATTTAACAATAAAGATAGGTAAGCCTACCTGGAAGCTCCGCCTGGGGCATACTTGTCCTCCCTGAAACAGCAGCACCAACATCAATGACATGCTATTGTGCACTTTAAAGTGAGCTATCTGGATCCCTGACTGTGGAGAGGAAGTCTTCATTTGGTGTTAGAGGTGACTCTGTAGCAGCCACCCAGTAGCCACCTATTCATGGGACACTGCAGCTGCTCTTCTCCATGCCGATGAAACCATAGCAGTAGCCCTATGGTGCACCTGATCATATGTCCTTCTCTGGCAACCTACTGCATTCATATCAGCAACTATCTCCTGCCAAATCTGCATTCTGCTGGACATATCCACATGTCCTCTTTCAAGCAGAAAGACACCATGTTGCCTAAATGCTTCTACAATGACTTCATTTTCAGGGTTACTGAAGGTGTGGGTTGGGTATTATGATGCCTGAGTGTCATAACCCCTAGGTGACATAAAACACCAAGGAAGGATAATACACATAAGTATCACCTAACTAAAAGTCCTGTTTCAATATAACACATAAAAGGTAGTATTTCACTATTACCCACTGGAGAAACATAAAACAGTCAATATATTCAAATATAAAAAAGGAATTGTGTGATTGTAATATATTGCAATCACACACAAGGCAAGGCTGGATCCAAAACAAGGAGAGTAACAATAGCAGAAATCTTGTTTGTGCCAAAACAGAAATGCAACTTTGCTCCCCACCCTCAAAATAACAGATGAATGACATTTTGCTAACAAACCATCATTGAAATGCTAAAAATGCTATCAAATAAACTGTCCCTGAAGCATGTGCACAGATTTAACACAGAACATTATATTTTAAGTTATTTTCAGTCATGTCTACCTGTGGCTGGCACACTCCTAGAGGTGTGTATGGTCTGTCCTAGAAGGCTAACACTATTGTGTCATTAACAATATAGGACATTTACATTTTACGGAGATAACAATATAAGAATGTACAGACAAAAACAGTTGTTACATTAGCACTTGTGATGACAGTTAATAAGGCTGTCCATCTAAGAAACTGACATGCCCTGACAAACATGGCCATGCCATCAGTACACTTCTAAGAAATGCATACAGATAAAGTAGCATTTGATAATATATTTATATATATATATATATATATATATATATATATATATATATATATATATATATATATATATGTGTGTGTGTGTGTGTGTGTGTGTGTGTGTGTGTGTGTGTGTGTGTGTGTGTGTGTGTGTGTGTGTGTGTGTGTGTACAAAACAATTTTCTTACTGCCATTTCAGCATATGCAGTATATAGCTGACAAATGCAAGCAAATGTGCAGATAAATACCCAAGAAATATCTTCTTCTGCGTTATCCACATAAACAATTCTCCTCACCTTCAGGTCCCCTAGCTACATAGTTCCCTTTTTATGGTGTTGATTCAGGGCTGTGAGCACAGTGAAGATTGCAAATGAGGTGTGAACTCATTAGAACTGCTGAATCCCAAATGCTTGTCTCTATGAATCACATGTAAATATAGTGCAGGCACTCACTCAGTGTTTGTTGCTAATGGATTGCAACTGTGAATGGTTACTGGTAGGGAGAGGGAAAACACAACAGCAATTCAGACTCCCCCACCTCCAGTGGGTGTTTCAACCAGGTTAGACTTACAAAGTGTAGAAGTAATTGTATCAAGGTTTTAAAGGTAAGTAAGCATCACACATTTCACAGTTTCTGTTCAGTAACATCCAACCTCCCCTTCATTTGTTGACAACTATATATTATTGCTATTTAATATTCTCATGCATTTAAGGACAATGATACAGAATGCCTTACAGACTCCATATGTCAGATTACAGGTCAGATAAGACAAGACTGGACAATAGAGAGAGAGAGAGAGAAGACAGAAATTGCATTTCTGCAAACAATGCACTACTTCTTAATTTAATACATGTACAAACAATTGTATTTTTTGTTAGCAGTGTGGATGATGTTGCATTTGGCTGTATGCATGATGATTTTAGTTCTGTGCTGCAAAGTTGTTTATGTGGCAAAGAGGAATAAGACACCCTTTTTTGTGTTTTCAAGGTCCATTGCAGTGAGAGTTCAAATCCAGGCCTATGTAAAAATATTTCATGTGTGCCAACATAAATGTTGTATTGTTGTTTATATAATAGATTTCATTTTTCATTTCACCTAATTTTCCCTTTTTTGTGTTTATTTATTTATTTTTTTAATGCCAGTGTTTGCACAGTCCATCGCTTAGCGCAAATAAGTAAAATGGAGAAACACAATGAATGTCAGGTTTAGCTGTGCTTATCTTGTTTGCTTGATTTTTAGCAGTGCACAAACCTGGGCTAGTTGACCATACAGGAAGCAGACAGGACATCTACAGAGAGGGTGTAGACAGTATAAAGGTCAAAAAGGATATATTATTGCAGTTTTTGCTTTCCATCGTGCAATGTTGCTTAGGAGCATTGAGAGGTGGTTAGCAAGCTTCCACAACATCTGCAGCCATTGAACACATGTAGACTGGATGCAGACAGTCAACAATTTAAAATTGATACATTCTATTAATTCTGTTGGGCACTGTGCAAACATGCTAAGCTGCATTGCACAGTGATTAACACACAGAAATTAAGAATTAATAGGTAATTGTGCAACTGTCACTTAACTACTCCTTAGGCAGCAGGTGTAAGTGTAGAACTGTAATACTGTATTATACACAAAAATATACAAGCCTTATTTCAGCAACAGGTGTAAGTGCAAGGATACCATACGCAGGGTCCTGTATTCTAATACAGGGCATTTCAGACATTTTTACTGTTGTTCTCTTTCACATTATATTCAATTTCACATATAGCACTGTAGACATAATCATAAATAGTGGAGCTCATATGCATTATATGTATGAGGTGTAAGACATATTTATTGTATTTTCACATGTATGATTGAATGTATACTGTCTACTATATTTCTGCAAATATAATTCTGCTATCTGATCTTGGATGGCCTCCACACATAAATAAGACAGATACACAAATGAATCTATATATATTGACCTTGTCATGCTACACACATACATGATTAGCACCTCAAACTGTCATCTGTATTTATGAATGATTCATGATTATGAAAAGTACTTCTTCTGTGGCAAAGATGGAAAATCACTACTGTGCAAGAAAATGCTTTGTGCCCTATGCCTAGGTTTGAATCTCACACTGTAAAAATCAATTGTATCAGTGTATAAAGCCAAACCAAAAATGTGTCATTTCATGAAATGTATGCCACCAATGCATGTCTGCAAAGTGAAATCACCTAACAGTTACAGCAGTAAAGTAATGTCAAGTGTCAAATTAACCTTCCAATCTACAAAACTGATTTCCAGCTTGTTTGGCACTGCTGGTCTTCACTTAACATCAATTCAAACATGGCCGGCATCATTGCTCAGGTTTGCACACTTCCAGTAAACATGATAACTGCAATTAGCAGGAAATCATTGTTTGCCATTGCTTTAATTTTGCAATTAGACATGTCTGGCATTAGAGGGGAAGGTGCTCGATTTAGGGTACAGAAGTGGGGTGTTCAGGAGTCCAGGATACTTATTGGACTCCTGGTAAAGTTTCACAGCCAAAGGCTTCTGCAGGGGAACTATTCTGGCTCCCAGTACATCTCTAAGGCTTGAAGTAGTCTGGCTCAGGCTATACCTAATGTGACTGGCATCCCACTCACTGGAGAACAGTATAGCCAACACTTCAATGGCCTGTCAAGGCATAAGAGGGATGCACACACAACCAGTGGTTGGATGAGTTTCAAACTAGTGGCATCCCACAGTTGTGTAAGTATGCTAATAAAGAGAATTTATAATACATAGAAAGCTAAATATAGGGAAGACTGGTATGCACAATGCTCTTCTGGTCTTTTTTTCACAGCTAATGATGAAATTGAGTTGAATGGGCAGGCTCATGCTGATCATCTGCAGAGACTGAGGAAAGCAATTGGTATATATGCAGCACAAGAGAAATATTATTGCAGCTTTAAAAGTTAATGATATATATTTTTGTTTACTACTGTAAAAGCAAGTATGTATGCATAAGTCTGTAGCATAAACCAACTTCAGAAGTCACGTGAAAGACTGTAGTCAGAGGTTATGGATTAAAATAACATAAGTAACAACTGCACAACACTATATTTCTTTAATAACATTACATAAATTAAACTCTATACAAGTGGCATAAATGCCCTGCTATTAACTATAATTATGGGCCAAGCATATGTGCAATATATGCATATTGCAAGAATTACTTTGAACAAACCCTAATTATAGTTTGCAGTTGTTAGGACGTATACTAAAATATAATAGTTCAGATAAAAGGGTTGCATAATTGTGATAATGCATTGTATGTCTGATATGATGGTACTAATTCTCTTTTATCTGTCTTTTTTTATTGTCTGTCATGTGTCATCAAAATGTCTCCATGTCATTCATCTGAAACAAATCACTAAATACTTCACAGTACAGCTGTGGATCAGCCTGTCCCCACTCCACTGTCTCCAGCACCAATGCCCAGCGCATATGGGACACAACCTGGCAGTACTGCCTCTGCTGCTCCTGCACTATCTGCACTCTCAGGTAGCACTACCCGAGCAGCTGGTGCTGTGGTACCATGCAAGAGTACTGATGAAGTTGGAGATTTCATCACCTGCCAGGATATGCATTGCATGTTGCCACATGCTGAGCACAATCACTGTAGCATGTATATCCCATGTAAAATCAGCATCCATGTTTTTTTTTATTCCATATAACTAATTTTCCACATTTTATTACTTCTATCATATTTTTATGTCTTTTCCACTTTTCTTTTTATTTCCCCTTAAGTCACAGTTGAAATCTACTATGATTATTAGGGTCCCTATCAGCATCTCAAATGCTGAGAATATTGAATTTGATATTGTCACATCGAGAATGTCGAAAGTGCAGAACGTTGAACGAGTAAATGGAAATCTCCGTAAGCAGAGATTTCCATTTACCTCAATGTAGTGCGATCTCGGAGTTGGTATATTTAAGTAGTGGGGGTGGGGGGTGCAGGGGGGCTTGCCACCCTGCTTACACCAGTTAGTTCCTTTTTTGGTTTGTTGGTTTGTTTTTTGTTTTTTATCGGCATTCAAAAATTGGATAGTTCGATCATGTCAGTTCGACATTTAGTGATTCGATCTATTCAATTTTCAAAATGCTGATATAGACGCTAGTTATTATATCCGTGTTTACATATACATAATCCAATATTTTCTGAAATAGATTCTCCCTTTTTTTACTAATCATGTGTGCATATATAGGAGCGATTTTCTACACTTTGTATTGCCATTTTACATCTTTAATTGTCAATCTTCCCATTTTGATTAATATAACATCCAGAATTTTCATTACTCATTGACATAGAACTATTATTCCTGAACACTGTTCATTCCCTATGTTCCATATTATTTGCCCATCCTATATTTTTATGACTGTAATCTTTCTTCATGTATATAAACAACCCAAAACCAGCAGGAAACTAGATGAAACAACAAAAGAATCCACAACTTCGATAACAAATTTATTTCTCTCTCTCTGACGTCTCGGCTGTAGCCTTCAAGGAGTATAAACCTTACAAATGCAATCTGATTTTTCCCTCCATACTCTGCACCATTGTAATACAAACTTGGAAATTTTAACTGAAAGAATGCTAGGGGCTGCTGCAGGTCTGCTACATCTGTGTGTGCTAGACGCTGAAGTCAGTGCTGCTGCTGCTGCTGCTGACAGTAGGCCTAGGCAGAGAAGGAGAAATGTGTTCAGGCCCAGGTAACCTTCCAGGAGCTACATGAGCTGGAGATTATAGAGCACTACAGGGTGGACAGGGACATACTACAAGACCTCTCTGAGCTCTACCGCCCTCAACTCAGACCCCGAGCCAACAAAAGGTAACTCATCCCAGTGGAAACAAAGGTATGTGTAGCCCTTAGGATAATAGCCACAGGTACCTTCCAAACACCAACTGGGGATATGATGGGGGTATCACAGGCATCAGCATCCGGGGTACTCCACCAGTTCTTGGATGTCATGCTACCACATGCCAGTGAGCACATTTAATTTACCCTCACCACTGAGGTGAGGGCCAGCAATATGCAACACCTCTACTGTGTAGCACACTATCTTGAGGTACTGGGTGCTACAGACTGCACTTATGTACACATCAAGGCACCACCCAGTGCGGGGGGTAGAATCTACATCAACCACAAGGGGTACCACTCCATCAACTGCCAGGTCATGTGCAATGCCTAGGACATTATCAAGAATGTGTGTGCTGGCAGCCCTGCCACTTATCAGGACTCCCATACCTGGCATACATCACAGCTGTACCAGATGTTTGCTGGGGACGTCCCACATGGCCATTTACTGGGAGATGCTGGCTATGCAATGGAATGTGGATGAAGACACCCATCAGAAATACACACACCCAAGGAAGAACACCATAATGAGACACACGCACAAACTAGGAACATCATGGAGTGTGTGTTTGGGCTGCTGAAGTCATGGTTCCTGTACCTTGATATACCTGGTGGAGCCCTGCAGTACTCTCCAGCCACATGTGCACATATGTTCACAGTATGTGTCATGCTACACAATACAATCCTGCAGAAACAGCTGCAGCAGGATCAGCAAAGGGAAGGGATACACAGCCCACCACCAGTGCCTAGGTCACTACAGCCTCACTCACAGAAGGACTTGGAGGAGGAGCCCCCTGATGATGTCCCTGTAGGCAGATGTGCCCAGTATGCCCTACCATTGGCTAAGAGACAACACATAGCACATTCACTGACAACCTAGGTCCCTAGGGAATGATACCTTACTCCAACTCACATATATATATATATATATATATATATATATATATATATATATATATATATATATATATATTAAAATAGCTGATGCCAAGCAACCCACACAACCTGTACCTATCCATGTATTGGCTGTGTACTGCTTGCATCACACAAAGTCAGCCCTGAACTACAGGTCTGTCAACTGTGCATTCACAAGGTAAGTCTCTAGCCTATACACTAATTGTAAGGATTACTATAATATGGCATTGTCTGTATAGATCTGCTGCTGTTATGAAAGGAAATATACTGGGCTGTTTGGACAGATGTAACATCCACATGGGACTACAGACACCCAGTCTAATAGTATGTGCTCCTTAATATTCACTAGACCTCATGGTTGGAATATTCATGACATCAGACAAGGGAGATGGTCTGAAACACAATGTTTGTCTGTATTACTATAACATAGTGACATCAATTTTCAATAATTCGCCAGAAGACCACAAATGTATGAGGAACAGACAAAACATGTGAGGCAAAACTCTGGACATTCTGTGAAAATCAGGACAGTTGAGAGGTATGTATACTGTCAGTCTGTTGGTGGTGTAACATTAGCAACCTCAGTCACATATTAAGTACAGCAGGGAGCTGAGGAATGCTGTGGACATTTTTTGAGTGAAGTGCAGTACTGCAGAAACAGGGGCAGATGTTAATGTCTGTAATATTCAAAATCCTGGACTGGAGTACAGGTATGTGTGGCCTGGAGTCACTTTATAAGTACTGACAGTCCCACTGGGTATGGCCAGACACTTAGTTAAAATGAGCACAGTTCTGTTGCCCCTTCATCAAAATGTCCTGTCATGTATAAATGTCTATACATACAGACATATACATATAGATATCCATCTGTCACTATCTCTCTTTCACATGCATAGTATATCTATCACTGTGTAGTGTTAAATAGATATAGACCAATATATATATATATATATATATATATATATATATATATATATATATATATATATATATATATATATATAGCTATATATAATAAAATGATGTATACACTATATATCTACATAACACATATACATATCATACACACAGAGCTACATTTATATATAAATCCCTGTTATATACAGAAATATGTGTGTGGGTATGTGCATTGTCCAACATACCCTAATAATGGTGAGTAAGTCTGTACTATCACACAGCCATACTGTTGCTCAAAGAATCAAAACTAAGGGTGCAACAGTACATAATCTACTTACCTGCAGACCACTGTGCCTGTTGAATGTCACATGTAAACAGACACAGGTGAGCAGGTGGTGTAATGTATAATGTTGTCAACACACATATGCGGTATGGACAGGGCACATTGTCCCTGCCCACAGGTTTGCTATGTACCTGCAAGCAGCCACATATGCCATACTGGTAACTGTACACCCATAACTAGGAAAAAAAACAGTTATCTCACTGCTAGGATACTATATGCAGATAACAGAATGAAGCAATATCACTCTGCAGGCCACAGATGCTGTTCAACACAAGTCTAGTTTGTGTAATGCACAAGTGCTGTGCCTGCAATCACATATACAGTGGATTTAATCTGTGGTGTGTGCAATAAGTACTGTAATCTGTAGTTTATAAGACTAGATAGGCTGGGTTTCCAATCTCACTCTAGCCCACTTGTGTGGGTGGGTGGGTATATTCCCCTGCAAAACAACACACACATGCCCTCATATCCACCTGCAATGGTTATGCATTTTTTTGGGCCTGTAACTTGCTGCTTGCTTCCAAACTGTGCTTTTCTACAAGGCCTGATGATGTCAGCCACATTAAGCCTACCAACTGACAGTGTAGTATCAGATGTAAGCTGTGGTGCATGTGATAAGTACTGTCATCTATAGTGTATAAAATTAGAAAGGTAGGGGTTGTACTTTCACTCCAGCCCATGTGTGTGTGTGTGTGTGTGTGTGTGTGTGTGTGTGTGTGTGTGTGTGTGTGTGTGTGTGTGTGTGTGTGTGTGTGTGTGTATTCCCTTACAAAACAATGGACATGCTCTCATGGGCTATCCACCTGCAATGAATATGCACTTTTTGGGCCTGTAACATGCTGCTGGCTTCCAAACTGCCCTCGTCTACAAGACCTGATGATGTCAGCTGGCTTAAGACTACCAGCTGACAGTATAGTATCAGATGTAATATGTGTCTCAAGCAATAATTATTGTGATCTATAATGTATAAGACTAGATAGGTAGAGGATGTAATCTCATTCCAGCCCACAAAGTGCATTTGCATATATCCATATGGAATAACGTTTGTAACTTAGACAAAGGTACGTTTTGTAGTTCTTTATTTGTAGCAGGTGATGTGGCATCCCAACAGACTGACCACAACAAGGCCTGCTTATGTCATCAAGCATAATATGTCCTAAACTGATAGTATTAGCAGACATGAGGTGTGTTGCATGCAACACATTCTGTGATCTGTAGTATGTACCATTACATAGCTAAGTGTTCACATCTACATGCAGCCAACATGCAATACGTGTGTGCCTTGGCATGAACTGTACAAAGTGATTGGAAGTGGTGCTAGCCTCAATGTAGCCATGCTTGTGCATGAGCTGTTAATGCATTGTACATCATGTTATGGAATCATATGATGTTTGAACTGAAATAGAATAATGGCTATACAGCCCTCACAATCACAGACATCATCATAACCATAGTTGCAGGATGAGCACATATTGCCCCATTCCAAGTGGGACATAGGCAGTTGCCCTGTGTTGAGATAATGGTCACACAGCCAGTCAGACAGATGACATGTGCTGAGGTGCACTGAAGTGCTCTGTGTGCCATTAGGCAGTGTTCTGTTCCAAGGGTGTGTTTCAGTTTGCTAGATAAATCTCTCCCATAGGCATGTAGTACTAACGTCACATACTAGGTTAATGCCCTTACAGTGAGTCATCCTTCTACTATGCTATACAGCCAATACAAAATCATACAAAATAAGGTATACAAATGTATGTGACATACTCATGACAAATGCCAGCATATAGTATCTGTTGGTAACCACTACAAATGACATGGTGAACCAACACTGCATTGCACAAGTACATATTAACTTATATAGTCACTCTGTGCATTAGACAGATAGCTTCATTTCCCTGCATCAATGGTAAGGATGACAGGGATATGGCACAGGTATCATCACCTGTACAGGGTGTTTAGTGGAGGTGCAGGAGATGAGGTTGCTGATCTACATCCACAGGTCCGACGCTCAACTCCAACTACACTTTCCAGCACAGACAATGTGTGGTCCAAGACAGACACAGTTTCAGCCTAGCATTGTCCACTGCATCAGTGAACTGATCCAGGGTTGCCTCAATGCGGTGGAGGCAGTCACGGGTGCAGACTGTACTGCATCCATAACCCTAAGAAAACATCTGGTGTTGCATCCAGAATGTGTCTGTGCCTCCATGACAGCCTGAAACATGCGCTGTGTGACCCATGATGTGACACCTGCAACAGATGGTGGATGGACAGCAGGCCTCCTACAAGTACCCCGTCAATCGGCCTGTGTGGGACCTCACCATATCTCTTGCTAAGGCCAGTGTCTACACTCACTGGAGCCATAGTTGCTATACTTTTCTGTTTAATGTCCCCGCCCTCATACTGTCCAATATCTGTGGCCTCTGGGGATGGGGTATGTGTGGGCACACAGACTGTGTGTGGCAACAGTGGGATGTCTACCTCTGGGACAGATTCAGCCTCTGACACCCTCACCTGTGTCTCACTGTGGCCGACATCATCGTCAGAGTCTGAAGAGACACTGATATCAGGTTGTGTAGGGGACAGACACCAACCCCCATGGTCACCTGCAATAAGAAAGAAAAAAGAAGTACATTAATACTTGTGCTATTGTGTATGAAAAGCCTCCAATACTTTTAACTGTGAATACCCACAACTGGATTAGTGGTCAGACAACTTTCTTATCCCCTTTCATCCACAAAACACTTCCTCAGAACAAAATACAAATTCAACTCAGGGCCTTTATAACAATCACTTGAAGTAAATAAAACATGACCAGTAATATTTACATTTTAACTAATCAGTAAGACTCTATACTTGAAAAAACATCACATCAAAACCTGGTGCAACTCTCTTAATAAATATATGAAATACACATTTCACTGCCTAATGTATTTGACTTCAACCTGTTGTATTTTAAAAGGCATTTTAAATTTCTTGCCTCATTTAAATCATGTGCCTTACCTGCTCTTAACTGTGACTGCCAAAGTGTATCTGTTGAACTACACTCCTGTTTCTACCCCTTCCAGAAACCTTAGGTACCTGTTCCAAAGTGGAATTTAAAAACATCCTATGCTGTTTACACACATAGTTATGTTTACATACTGCATTATTGTGGCCCTTACCTGTACTAGAATATAACTGTTCCTTAACAAATCAAATGCCATGCTTACCAGGAGCAGGACCATGGCCTTGGGCAATACCTGATAGACCTGTGAAAAGTTGAGGGTGGGGTAATGTCAGTACCGCCACATGTTGCAGCACAAGGTAATACTTCCATAAATCTCACATTTACAGTAGCTACTGTGTTATTTGTATTGGCCACAATCTGAGTATGAGTGTATGAGTGTATATATTCACATCACAGACAAGGTCTGCCCACAATGCAGCCCGCTGTCCCCTGCTTTATCTCCACCTGGATAGTAGGATGTAATGATATTGCCTTAGTGCTTTCAGTATAATTTCATTCTCCATGTCCGAGAAGGGTACATGGCATCTACGGTACATAATTCCTGAAAGACAACAAAAGGCGAACACATTACAGGATCACATATGTGGATGTACACTATGTACAGATACAGCAAGCCCAAAATGGCTGGCAGTAACCACTGCTTGCTCACATATGTCATAGTCCACGGAGTGCAAACAAACAAAGCATGTGGATACAACTGAGGTAGTAGCAATAGTCAGGTATTCCCGTGTGTGCCATGACAGCTAGTGCTGTATTATCATACACCCAATACTCAGATCTACTGTGGTGTGTCCCCTATGGACAACCCCTTGATAACATGTCATACAAACAGGTTTGGTGTGTCCTTGACCAAGATTGGGTATATATCAATATCTATATTTATATATATATATATATATATATATATATATATATATATATATATATATATATATATATATATATATATATATATATGTCCACCATTTGGTCATCTGCCAGGTCATATATTACAGTCTGGTAGTAAGTTGCAGTGTGTATGAGGCAGTACTTGTTACAAGCAGAGACTTCAAATGTGTATGTTCGTTGTTCAGCTGTGGTAATTTGTACTGTGACTCTGACAGGATTATGTGGTGCACTCTGATATTAGTGGCCCTCATTTGCAGTACCTGAGTTGGCATTTTCTGAGAAAGCATATTACTGCATGATGTGACAATTTATGCACATATACATTTGCTATAGGGATACATGAAGTATGTTCCTACATGCAGATCTGTAACTTCCATTAGTTAAAAGCAGTCATTTCATTTGACATGCATTGTGTGGACAAAGAGTGCATGACTCTGTCATTAATTGCTGGCTTCACAATACTGAAAAGTCAGTACTACACACCACAGGATTTGAACACAGGACTGTGTGTGTGGCAAAAATGTACTGTTTATGAGGCATTTAACAGACTGAGCTACTGAGTCATTGCTGCTGTAGGTGTATTTGCAAGACATATGTGCACCCTTACAGGCTGTGACAATCATGTTCTACATCCATCAGTATGTGCAAGTTTTTATATGGATGTATTTCTGCACCAGGGTCCCAGTTGTATATGTATTTTGCCAGTAATGCCTTAGCAGGTGTTATTCTGCATCTTGCTGATAAAAGGACACATGTACCTGCTATCAGAGGCCTCACTTACACCCAATATTATGTCTTTGGCTTTGTAGTGGTGTACTATTGCACCATTTTCCCAGGAATACTCCCATGTTTTCCATTAAGTTTTATTTTATTTTTATTTACTATCCAAAATATGTATTTAACATTTAATTGAAATGTATATTATGGATTTGAGCTCTTTCTGTACTATGTATTTGTATTTCTCTGGAGATTTTCTCCCCAGGATTCCATTGAAAATGGGCTCCTTGTAGCCCAATGGAATATCCTGGAAAACAAACTGCAAATATATAAAAATAAATAAAAAATATTCAAGTTTGCACAGAGTGGCGCACAGCTACACTGAAACATGCTTAATGACTGTAACTAGCAATTACTATGTTTTTGTAATGCACCTATTTTAAATAAGAGTGGAATGGCATTTTAATGCACTGGTCTGCAAGTGTAATGGTCTCAGGTTCGAAACATGGGACAGGTGTTTATTTTGTAAATGCATAAAAGAATTTTAAGAACATATATAATTAATATAGCTCTATTTAGCTGAGCTTAGCAAAGCTGCACAACATGGCATGGCATGCAGCATCGCACTAAAATATATAAAGAAAAGAAAAATGGGGAGATAGGAAAGTGGTGAAATGGGGTGCAAGCAGGGTGAAAAACATAGTGGAAAGCAGGTAGGGATGTGCAGGAAGGGTGTAGGAAAGAGCCATAGCTATCCATTTCTTGTACAGCAACAACTGTGCACTTTGACAGGATATGTATATGGATTTGAACTCTCACTGACGAGAGAGGGGTGAGGACAGCATAACTGTGTGGTCAAGGCAATTGGACCAAATTACTTGTGTCCAGTGGGCACATGGGCAAAATGGAGAGCTATGTATGGGGTGGTATTTTTTAACTTGTGAGTGGATTGTCAGGGAAGGGAGATAGGTACATGTGGGGAAGGTAAGTTGGGTAGGTGAGGATGCATTTCCAGACAGGCAAGACAGACAAGACAACAGACAGGGATGGTGTGAGACAGATGAGGGGGTGAACACCTTCGAGAGATAGAGAGGGTGTTGTGGAATCCAAGTCCCATGTACCTCTAGACGGCAGCTGCATGACTCATATCCACACCCATTGGACTGTTAGCACTGTTCCTTCACTGCCCAAGGGTGGCAGTGCTGGAGGTTGGGCACTGGGGTGAGGCTGCCCCACCAGGTTGGCCAGCATGCCTTCAATATGGCACAGGCAGTGGTGAAACCCACAGTAGACTATCCTGTGCACCAAGACTGGCAGCTCATCCTAAGTAATAGCACCCCCTCCACCACTGCTTCCAGAGGGGGACTGGGCCCCATCCCATGGGGCAGTACTGCCCAATGCTGCAGGTAATGCAGGGGCAGCAGAGGGGTCACCACAATTCTAGGTCTCAGATGTGCTGGGACCTGGTGCCAAGGTTGGTTAAGGCAAGGTAGAAGGATCAGCTGGAACCAGCCTACCTTGACATGCTGTGGTGATAAGAATACATTAAGGTTAGTAATAACCAAACCATCATTAGTATTAACAGAATGGAACATCGTTTTAATACATACAAATACATATGAATGCATAGTATGCGTAACACAACAGTAAATAACATAACATTCAGTATGGTAACAGTATGCCAACAACAAAACAGGAATTTAACAAAATATGTTAATAGTGAATCATAATAACACTTAACAATATTACATCACATTTTGCAAAAATATAGTTAGTTTAACAACATATGTCAATATTAAATCATAATAATAAATACATGAAGATAATGGGTGGGGAGAGAGAGAGAAAAACATTCCATTAGTGGCATTGCAGATTATATCCCTAAAAACACTGATAATAAATACCCTACAGGTGTGTCGTGTCAGTTTTGGTACAGTGACTACAATTCTCCTATAGCTGATGTAGCACGTACATATATCTTATAGGTTCATAGGTTAGTACTAAGCTAACTGCCCTTGTGAGCCATTTTAAGCTTAGCCAATTATCCCTTGTTAGACTCAAACCCTGCACCATGTGTTTGTAAGGCAAACACCTTAACCATTAGGCCACCCTCCCAACCCTGTACTTACCACATTCATGGTGCAACCTGGCCAGGTGCCCAACATGGGACTCGACATTGCGAGCCCTCTTGGCTGCAGCTGTTGGGAGAGAAGTACACCATTATGCATACCAGTTTTGCAGACATTCAGCTTGCATATTGGAAAAACAGAGGAAAAATTACTTCATGGGTCAGTATGGACCAAACAATGAAAATGCAAGTACACAACTACAGAGAACAGTTTCACATAATTTGGACTTATATAAATACCAAGATGTTCTGTAAGCGATTTGGTAATGCATTGCATTCAGGTAGTCTTTCTCTGGCAATCCCATGACAGATGGATTAGGTAGTTTTAATTACATTACGGGAAATCATGACATCTGAGAGACATGTTTGTGTACAGTACATAAACTGGACAGCCGTCATGACTTAGTTGTGATGCATGGGGATAGAACCCAATAGATTGCAGGGGACATCTGCAAATATTGTCATAACTGACTGCAGCAACTTAGTACAGACATGCAAGGAATGCAGCCACACCGCAAATAAACATATTTATGAATTAACAATGCTGGTGAACACTTTCTTGCTATTGATTTAAAAATTCTGTGAAATCTAAACACAATATCTGCTAATAATATGGGCTACCTCACCCATATACCTTTTGTTCCTGAGGAGAGAGAAAATGTGAGCATTATGTGACTGATACTGAAAATTTAGTGCTACACACCACTGGATTTGAACTCAGGACTGTGTGTGGAAAAATGTACTGTGTATAAGGCATTTAACAGACTGAAATACTGAGTTATTACTGATTACTGAGTGACTGATACTGACCTAGAGATAACCTGGAGCCATACTATGAGCTGAGCAATACAAGTTACAGGACATTCTTCCTGCATTCTAGAACTATTACAGTATTGTAATTGACTGCAGTGACTGTAGAACATGCATGCATGGAATGCAACCGTACTGCATATATTAATAGTTTTATTTTAGAATCAACAATGCTGGTGAATACTTTTTATTGCTACTGTTTTGAAATATCTGTGAAGTCTACACACAGTATTTGCCCATGGAGTGGGTTACCTCAACCATATACCTTTATTACCTGAAGTAGGAGGAACATAGAGCATTATGTGACTAATATTTGCCTGGAGACAGCCTTGGACAGTACTATGAGTTAAGCAATACAGTTTGCAGGCTATTAGTTTTGCATTCTACAGCTATTACAGTGTTACACTTGACTGCAGCAACCTTACCATAGACAATCAATGCATACAACTTTACTGCAATGGTTATGACAATGCAATCCTGCTATACACCATTTTGCTTACTGTTATTGGTATTGTTTAATGCTTATTGCACTACAGTTGTTGTTGTTTATTTATTGCAATACAGATCTAATTGCCCATTTATTGCAATACAGGTCTAATTGCCCGTTTATTACACTACAGTTTTTCTTGTGTATACTTTATTGCAGTAAATGCTTAACTCTTTCTTGCTTATTGCACTACAGTTAGCATAATACATCTGTACTTACCACATTCATGGTGCAACCTGGCCAGGTGCCCAACATGGGACTCAACATTGCGAGCCCTCTTGGCTGCAGCTGTTGGGAGAGAAGTACACCATTATGCATACCAGTTTTGCAGACATTCAGCTTGCATATTGGAAAAACAGAGGAAAAATTACTTATTTATTTATGGGGCATTCCCTGTTCTAGCTTCTTGGACCCAGTTGTCCAAAGTTCCATTATTTCTCCTCTTCAGGTCATCATAATGATGACAACACTGCCCAACTGTGCAGGGGATACCAGTAACATAGATGAGTTTCCTGTCCAAAATGTTGCAGGCCTCCACCATACATTCTGAGCCCTGGAAACCACCCTGTAGCAGCCTAGTTTCATGTTTTTTTAACCAGGAGCCCAACCATGACCCTGGACTCCTGAATACCCCACTTCTGCATCCAAAAGCATGCACCTTCACCAGCACCACCTGACATATCAACAGTTGATTGAACTCCAGTGAAAAGTGTAGAATTCTCCTCTGTTGTGCTTAATATAAAAATATAAGCTGGATAAGCACTTTCACACAGTGCGTGCTTCATCAGTGGTCACCTGGAGACTTTATTTTTTTGCTATTATTGTCTACTCATCTGATCGACTTTTGGCTGCTGCTGCTAATTTTTCTTGTTTGCTTTTGTGCTTAATATAGGCTGTTTTCCCATCCTTACATGTCATTGAGCAACATTCAAAACAGTGCCGCTTCACTTAGCAGTGCAAAACCAGCAAAGCTGAGCTGAGCAGTGCAAAAATGCATATAACCATGGTTTTAGCAAAGCTTAGTACCACGAAAATATTGGCGACCACCACAGCTGTAAGCATACAAAATTTATTACATAAAAATGAAAGCTGGATAAGCGCTTTCACACAGTGTGTGCTTCATCGGATCTGATGAAGCACGCACTGTGTGAAAGCACTTATCCAGCTTTTATTTTTATGTAATAAACTTTATATGCTTACAGCTGTAGTGGTCACCTGGAGACTTTACTTTTTGCTATTATTGTCTACTCATCTGATCGACATTTTGCTGCTGCTGGTAATTTTTCTTATTTGTTATTGTGCTTAATATAGGCTGTTTTCCCATCCTTACATGTCATTGACCAACATTCAAAAAAGCGTCGCTTCACTTAGCAGTACAAAACCAGCAAAGCTGAGCTGAGCAGCGCAAAAACATATATAACCATGGCTTTAGCAAAGCTTAGTACCACGCAAACATTGGTAGCCATTAGTATGTTTATGCAGTGCTTAGCATGGTTGAGCAAAGCTTAGCAGAATGCAGCAGTGCCATATTTTGCAATGTTATTGTTAAATTAAACAAAAATTGTACATTAAATTACAGACATGTTTTGCTGCTATGACCTCAAACCCAGGACCTACTATACATAAGGCTGGAACTCTAAAAAAATTAGCTACTTGGATATTATGAAAACTAGTATACCTTCACATATACTACTAGGCTACCTGTTAGCATTGCTGAGAACTGCACCATGCCATGCAAATACATGGAAACAGACCTATAAATAATTAATTAATTACATCCATTTTTTTTAATTTTTAGATGTCTGGCAGGTGTCGGCTATGTATGTATAAGTGGTGCTCAGCTCTGTTGCTCTCCATGCCATGTCGCGCAAATAGCAATTACAAAAAAAAAATTACAATGGAAAAACAAAATAATTAATTATGATAATTGATTACATCTGGTTTCTATTTTTATGTATGTAGCAGATGTTAGCTGTCTATATGTAATCCACAGAAAAACAAGGAAGGACCACCAACCTACTAACAATTAACTTATTTTATTCACGAACAAGACAGGATAAGCGCTTTCACGTGTTTATACATGCTTCTTTAGATCTGAAATATCACTTCATTTCATCATCTTAAATAGTGCAAATCCTGCAACTAATTAATCATTAAAAACATCTAGATCAATTTAATCTAAAATGATCAATTATACAAAACAATTACAACTAGAAATCATGATCCATTAAATTCACATATACATCAAAAACATAAAATGTTCACAATACATAGCAGCTACCATGAGTTGTATAATAAAATAAAATAAAACATATACTTTAATGCAATTTGTTAATTTAATTTATTTCAGAAATCGTGCCTCCAATACTTACGTAATTGTTCAGACCAGACTGAACATGTGCTCGTAACTTAAAGATCCACTTCAGTTCTATTAACTCAAGGTGGTTATCCTGATTCCCCCCTCTTTTATTCATACCAACAATTTGCAAAACTATGAAATTGAAACTATGTGTATTGAACTGTGCAACATGTTTAGCCAACGCATTCTGCTGATTCAAATTTCTGATATCATAGAGATGGTTATATACTCTATCCCTTAACCTCCTTGTAATTTTTCCAATGTAGAAACAGTTTTAGTTTAAATTGATCAAGATGTTTTTAATTGACTAATTAGTTGCAGGATTTGCACTATTTAAGATGATGAAATGAAGTGGTATTTGAGATCTGAAGAAGCATGTTTATACATGTGAAAGTGCTTATCCTGTCTTATTCGTGAATAAAATAAGTTAATTTTTAATAGCTTGGTGGTCCTTCCTTGTTTTTCTGTGGATTATATTTCATTTTCTGGGTTTGGACCTTTAAGCAGCAGTGCACGACTTTGGTTTGTTTTACTGTCTATATGTAAGTGAGGCTTAGCAGTAAGTGAGGCTTAGCATTAGCACTAGTTTCCTCCTAGCATTTCATCTAAATATTAGAAGTAACAATAAGATTCCCAAATTACATGCACTCCTAGCAACCCACTCCCCAGACATTATGTGTCTTACAGAAACCTGGCTAAAACCCAGTACTACTGACAATGAGATACTACCTCCAGGATACAATATTCACCAGTTAGACCGTGTTACAAGGAAAGGAGGTAGGATAGCAGTCCTTTACAAAAATACTCTAACCATTAATAGAGACACCATTCAACCTCCCCAATTCAATAATGCGGAACTCCTCATAACCAAGCTACAGATTAACCAAAACAAACACTTGAACATTGTCTGTGCATACATTCCACCGGGCAACAACCTAAATACCCTACAGGATCTCCTTTACTGGTTATCCACTATCTATCCCCAAGAAACCATAGTTCTTGGTGATTTTAACACTGACTGGCACCCCTGCTCCTCCAACCCCCCCCCCCACTCATATAAACTTATGTGGGTTTAAACAGACCATAACCTCTCCCACTAGGATAAATAAACCAACCAACAAGGAAAGTATCCTAGACTGGATCCCAGTTAATAACCAACCCCAACTGTGCACAGCTGGTATTCTCCCTGATGACCTCAGCAACCATTGTCTAACCTATATCATAAAACATAAGGCAGGAAACCCTCACCAGCCCAAATATAAAACATTTAGAAACAGAAAAGACTTTGATGCTGCTATATTCCAAAATGAATTAAAAGCAGTTGACTGGTCAAAACTAAAAAAAATCTAACATTAGAGGAGGCCATATATCACTTTAACACTAAATTCATAACTATTCTTGATTCCCATGCTCCAGCAAGTACAATAAAAACTAGATCTAATACAGCACCATGGCTCACAAAAGATACCAAAGCTAACATCAAAACTAGAAACAGAGCCTGGGCCAGTTGGAGAACAAACAAAGCCCCACTTGACCATCTAAAATATCGTCAATTCAGGAATGATACAAATAAATCTATTTTACTGGATAAAAAAAAGCTTCCACCAAAATCTCCTACAAAAACACCACAACAACCCTCAAAAGTTCTGGGCAGGGTTAAATCAGCTATTTTGACCAGGTAACTCCACCACCCCAACCCCGGCTAACTACACCCATAAATCCCCAGAGACCATAGCTATCGCCTTTAATAACCTTTTCACTGAAATAATCCAATCCCTAGCAAATCAACTAACCCCCTCTAACGTAAACCACATACCTAATCTACCTAATAATCACCCGGAATTTAACTTCCGACCAATATCCACTAGTTTTATCAAAACACTTCTAAAAAAATTAAAACCTACCACCCTCGCTGCTGATCTCCTCTCTGAAGAGTACTTACAAATAGCTGCAGATGCCATTGCATATCCGATATCTATCCTCATCAACAGAACCTTATCCAAAAATGCTATCCCCTCCCTCTGGAAAATATCTCACGTCATCCCACTCCATAAAGGTGGTAGCTCCTCAGACATATCCAACTATAGACCTATTGCCATTCTTTCCCCACTAGCCAAAATAATGGAGAAATGTGTACACAAGCAACTAATGCAATACCTTTCACAGAATAACTTACTATCTGACTCCCAGCATGGTTTCAGGCCATATCCCAGCACCACCTCAGCCCTCCTTTCTTTTACTACTGCCATAAACTAAAACAGGAATGACAATAGGCTAACCTCTGCCCTCTTTCTTGACCTATCAAAAGCCTTTGACATGGTCAACAATGAAATTCCCATTCTTTCACTAAAATCTATTTCCCTCAACAAGCCTGTTATACAGTGGCTCCAGTTCTACCTGACTGGTAAACAGCAGACTGTACTATGGCAGGGCAAACTCTCCAGCCAATTACCTCTCACACTTGCTGTCCCTCAAGGGTCCATACTAGGTCCACTACTCTTCTCTATTATTATCAACAACCTCCACACTGCTATCCCTAATGCCACCTGCATTCAATATGCAGATGATTCCACTCTCATCTGCTCAGCCACCTCCCCATCCGACTTGCAAATCTTAACCCAAAATACATTTAACACTATTGAGAACTGGCTCACCAACCAACACCTACTTCAGAACCCCCAATAAAACTAAACTTCTACTCTTCTCTCCAACTAGTAGATCCGCCACACTTTCATTCTCTGTCACATCTAACAATGGTACCACTATTTTCCCAGATAATCACACCAAACTGCTAGGGGTTATCATAGACAATAATCTCAAATTTGACCTACAGGTCAACAAAACCATACAGACCATCAATAAGAAGCTTGGATCACTGTATAGAAATAAGACATTTTTAACCCCACTGGCTAGGACTGCAATCACCTACTCACACCTACTCTCCACTCTTTTATATGCCTCGCCTGTACTCTCAAACCTCAACAAATCCGAACTAGGTAAGCTGTTCCATAGCTACAATCATATTGCCAGATTTGCCACTGGCTCCACCTATAGAACCCACCACTGCCAGAGGTTTAAACAACTAGAGTGGCTAGAACTGCCCAGCTTAATTCAATTCAATCAGCTCTTAATAGCGCACAAAATTTTGTACCACCCTGAGGATAACCCCTCACTTAAAAATATCATTAAGCCATAGAGCAACCTAAGATCCCTACGGTCAGCCGATAAATTACTGGTCCAGACCCACAAAGCTAATAACTCTGCTGGTGAATCCCTGTTTGCCAACTTCTTTGGCAAAACCTGAAATTTGTTGCCAAGCTATATAGCCCTACAATCCTCCAAAAGTCTCTTCAAAAAAAACCTCAAACAGTATCTCAAAGGGAATTGGCTATGCCCATGTACCAACCCTGATTAAGTTATAAACTAAAAGCATATTCTGCAATTATCATAACTTGTAACTACATCACCAAGCTCTGCTTCCAATCTGATGTCTCATACTTTTAATTGTCTGTCCATGAGAATTGTGAGTCCCTACTAGGGACCACTACTAACCCATTGTATATAATTACTTTGTTTTTAAAACTGTTTGCTAACTTCTGTGTAATCTATGTAAGTCTGTCTATGTGGAGCTTTTCTCCCCAGGCCTCCGCTGAAAATGGACATGTATCTAGTCGGACTATCCCGGTAAACAAATGTAAAATAAAATAAAATAAATAAATAGCATTACTGTGCTCCATGCCACGCAGTGCAAACATGCAGAAAAATAATAATACAAAAATAAAACCATATAACTTATATATTAAACATTTAACACAATTCATAGCATTTCAACAGTGGCAGGGTGCATTACAGGCATCTGCACCCTGTACATAACATCTGACCAGGCATCCACAACCATGGGTAGCCTCTACACATCTCCCTACACTGATTCAATATCCCTGTTCCTATGCCCTCCCTCGGCAGCATGCCATCATTAATACGCATGGAGTGCTGCTGAGGGAGAACCATGGCTGTGTACATGGATACAGTCCATGTAGGCTCTACACAGTGCCTACATGGTGTTTATTAAATCCTGGGACATTTCTTTTTGTCACTACTATTAATGAAATGCCTTTCTTTTCCACAAAAATAAAATGTACTTGGTTGTCCTCAGTATTTTAAACCACCCCTGTTACCATCAACATTTATAACTCTTGGAATATGTACATTTTTTTCCATTCTCATTTTCAGAATGACATTGTAATCCCATGCCCCAGGCCATAAACCTCTATTATCGTAAACTCTTGAAAAGCCTATTATTTGTATACATATATTTTTTAAATTTTCTTTTAAAGTCTCTCTTTCCGCTTTTGAAACTGTATGTGAACTTTCTTTTTAGTCTCTTGAAAAGATGCTTTTATTATACATTCATTCCAAGGAGTCTTTTTCATACTCAGACAAAAACATCTCTCCATACTTTGCACATTCTCAAAGAAAATATCACAAAATGTCTCTTTGTTAATCAAAATAAATGCTCTTACCTCTTTCACTTTTATACCCAAAGGTAAAACTTCACTGTCTCATACTTAGTATCTGATTTGTTCCTGTTCTCTTTTGCTTTATATTCTTACCATAAATTTTCTTTTCAGGCTGTCCCCTTTTCTTTTTCTTCTCACTTCTCAGGTAGCTACTACTATCTATGTGTATGTTTTCTTTGTATTTCTGCTGCTTCCTTTTAGTGTTGCTTCTAGAGCTCTACTATTTTTCCCATAATGTCTTCCCATACAACCTCATTCTCTGGCTGACTTTGGTTAATTATTTCTTGAAGTATAACTTCCCACAACCCTCCTGATTGGAGGGTTGTAACTATACTTTCCTCTCCAACTGTCTCCTCTATCTGATTGAACAGCTTTCTTTGAAAAGCTTCATCCAAGTCTTCTACTATACTGCTTACTTTTTCTGAGCTGGCATTCACCTCCACTCCTTTCTGTTTATGTTCCATCATTCATACTATCCTCCCAGCTGCCTCTATACTACGAACAGGGTATACACATGTACTTGCATATAACAGTACTGCAAATGCTGGTCATGAGTGTGTGTGGGGGTTATTTGTATACATATATACACTTCATATTTTTACATATCTATATATTTATATATTTACAATATTTACATATGTTAACATCATTCAATATATTGATGTTTCCATTTTAAGCATCTCCCCACTCTTTTACCCACAACCAAAACGATATTTTTTCCAGTATTTTTGTCACTGTCCATTTTCCATTGTATATGATTTCATTAAGTCTTTCATTCCATATAGTCCATGCCACATAGAATATGATTCTGTCCATTTTCTTAACTTCATTCTGGGATCTTGTCTCATAAAACCCATACTCTATCATGTCTATGTTTAGCATTGCAAAATTTAAATAACTGTTAATCAAATTATGTTTACATTCTTCTTTCTACAGTTTTTGAATTCTGTCACATTAAAAAAAAAAAAACGTTCTGTTATTTCCAATTCTTTACATTTATTACACATTCCATCCTGTTTTGTCTTGTATGGCATATCTGTCCCACTGGTAATTTCCCTATGGACAACCTCCACAAAAATCAATGCATTCTTTAATTCTTTTATAATTTCTGTATTGCGTCATTATTGCTTTCCTTTTATCTATCTCTAACTCGTTCCATGGATCCACCAAATAAACGACATCATAATGTTAACATACCATTATTTTCTGTTCTTTTCTATCACATTCTTTTTCAATTTCCGCAATACAATTTTGCTACAAAATTGTTACATTTCTTCATTAAAACTTTTTTTCACTTCCATTTCTTCCCAAATGTTTATATATTTACAATACATTATTGTTTCTGTCAAATATTTTTTTTTTGTTATTCATTTTAGTGTTTTATACACAATTAAAGAGGCTGCATGCACAATTGGATTTATCACCCCCAACCCCCTTGTCCATCTTTCATATACAAAATTCCCTTTTTAACTGGGTTCAGTCTTAACTTCCAAATAAATGAAACATTGTCTGCATAATTTCTTTCTCATATTTCATTGGCATTATATAAACATTTGCAATATAAGCTATTTTACCAATTATTATGATGTTTATTAAATGTGCTTTCCTTTTGTATGAAAACCTATACGTCTTCCAGGATGTGATCATGCCTTTGATTCCTTTAATAACTTTATCCCATTGTTAATGTGTGAGTATTCTGTCCTTCCAAATACTATTCCTAAAATATTTATATTATTTTCATTATATTCTACACCTCTTATAATACCTTCATACCAAATTCATTTGCTGTTCTCTTTATTTATGCTTAAAACAATTTTCTTCAACCATGTACTCAATTTTTCATTATGTCTTCCATCCACACTTTATTTTTTGTATTACTACAATATCATCAGAGTAAGTATACATTATTGGTTACTGTATCTCCTCTATCATTCTTATATCCTCCCTTACTTGACATTTTATTAATTTCCATTACTACTGTGTTTATGATTATAGCAAAGATCATATTGATTGCAGGACATCCTTGTTTTATACCACATTCTATTTTCAAATCTTCGCCAATCCAACTGTTTACATTCAATTGCACATAATTCTTTTTATGTATTGATTTAATTACTTGTAATATTTTTTCACTTATGTTGTATGCTTTTAAAATTCCCCATAATATTTTATACTGAATATTGCCATATGCCTTACTGAAATCACCTATCATGATTTTTGTTTCCAATTTTTTATTAATAACATCAAATACTTCCCTTATTATCCACAATAGGTCTTGACTCCCCTTTTCTTTTCTCCCAAGTTCTGATCATATCATCTATTTTACATTGTAGTTTTTAGTTACTATTCTCATGAAAATGCTATAATGTGTGTTATTCAGTGTAACTGGGCTCCATTTTTTATTAAATCTTTATCTCCTTTCTTTAATATAAATTTTATCAGACCTGTGCAAATTTATTTATACTTAATTCCTGTTTCCAGCCACTCATTCATTACTTCTCTAAGCACCATTTTTGCAAGTCATATATTTCTTTATACATACTATATTCAATTCTGTCCAAACCTGTAGCTAAATTGACGTTAAAATCTTTTAAGGCCTCATTTAACTCATTTATATTTATTTTTCTCTCTAAATATTCATTATCTTCCGTATTTAATTTTTCACTATTATAAATTTGTTCTATGTTAGCTTCTTTCTTACTATATACATCTAATACATACTCTTTAATTATTTCATATATCTCTCCTTGTTTTTAACTTATTTCCCTTCTTTATTTTTTAATTCTCATTATTTTTCCTTCTTTTACTATC